>NC_085086.1:7056632-7071632 GCF_963422355.1 Corticium candelabrum | reverse complement strand
GAGAAGACACGTGATAATTTCGTCTAGCAGTAGAAACGACTTCAGAGTGTGTTACTTATTTTTAAAAATTTAGCAATAGAAAAGATAAGTTCTGCACTGCTATTAGGCTCTGCTTAAAGCTCGCAAAGATTCTATACTTTTATCACTAGTTGCAAGATGACAAAAGCGTTTGTACTTAGTTACGATAAATTGTATTTATAATTATGACGCGGACTGTAAATATTGTTAATTTGTGTAATTGTTGTAGACATTAAGAGAATCATTATATGGTACAAAATCCAGTCTGAATACAACATTGAATCAGCATACAGAAGAAATAAAGGTAAGAGTTAGGAAGTGACAGAAACATTCTTACTTCTAAATGATATGCTAATGTATCTAACATTGGTGGTCAAACTTTAAACTAAAATCTAATATACAAACTGCAAGTTAAAGTTATTTTTACACAACAAGATATTGCATAACTACAGTCTATAATAAAGTATTTGAAATATAATTGTATACTTGTAGTATTTTATTATGTTTAAAGACAACATAACGGACCTCTTAGGATGTTTCTTGGCAAAACGTTCACATTGGATAATAGTTTATCACAAGTTCAAAGATCTCTTATTATTTAAATTAACTACTGCAGATATTTTTGGTTAATTCCACTGCCCATGTATAGGAGCTGCAATCAGACGTGACGACTTTAAGGAATGACGTTAAGCAGCAAGAGTCTGATCTTCAAATTAATAAATCACATATAAAATAGACTAGACCATATTTTTATGTACCTTTCTCTTCTCTTGCAGGATTTGACAGTCAATGTTATTAATGTTAATACCACGACACATGAACAATAAACAGACATACAGATATTATTAAAAAATCACTAACTGACATATTTGTTGACAATAAGTATGGGTACGTGATTTACATCAAGGTTTCAGCAAGTGCTTACTAACAATTACTCTTAGAATAAAAATATTGTCCCTCTAATGCATACTAATAGAATTCAAGTACTACATAACAACTTTGCTACTGTCTTTAAAACGCTTTAGGTATTGTTTCAAGAACGATTTCATAATCCAAATTTTGAAATCATGAAAAGGATTTTAGAATAGTCAATTACAAATGCTTCACATGTATCTTTTTGTTGTAAAGGTAATTGAAATTTTATTATTGTTTGGGATCAGGAGCGCATAAAGAGATAAGAACCAAAAATAAAAATTGTATAGAAATCATTCATGTATTACCTACATTCTTGTAAGACTTTTAGGGTGTTTTTTCTTATGGATGAATACACAGGAAATACACAACAGGACCAATAGATAGGATCTCCTTTATGGAAACTTTGTCTTAGCGGTCTGCCTGCCTGTCAACGTCAATGTTATTGTCAACATCGAGATCTGATAAACCATAAACCTAAGAAAACTTTAGTCCATCATTATCAAGAGCAATAAACCTAAAGTCTGTCCGTCTGCCTGTCTGTACAACCATGCCATATCTCCTGGACTAATCGCCACAAAAGCAGCTATACATTTTAAACCCCAATTCAGACGGGGGTTCTGTTTCTACGAAACATTGCTTATAGAGAGACCACTCTAGAGTCATGAAACCGACTCCGAGGTTTATATTAATGTGAAAGAGAACAACAGAATCGAGCCCGCGTTACACTATACTCTAAACAACCCCGTCTTTAAGTTCCAGTATATTATTTCATTGCCTGTAAAACTCCTCCCCCTTACATGAAAAGAGCCACAATTAGAAACAATTGGTAGTCTGTAAGTCAACCCCATAGTCTGTAAAACAGCGCGGTGGGCGTCGTGGTTTTGGCGGCTTGTCTTGCGGAGCGTCTACTTCTTCTTGCCCTTCATCTGCTCCGTCTGGCACGGTCTCTGTTTCTACTCGAGACAGGTCGTCCTTGTAGTCGTCCACAACTGGAGGCAGGCAATCGCTCTGTTTGGCTGGTCCACCCTTACGACTGTTCTTTGTTGCTGGCGGAAGTTCTTGATATCCCGATAGTTCTCGCTGACTTGTGTCGCACTGGTCTGGGTCTCTGTCAAACCTCTTTGGGTACCGTCGATAGTATCGTTTCAGTCGGTTATAATAAATCCTCATTACCCGGCCACCTCCGAGACGTGTAATGGTGTATTTCGTCGCACCATATTGCTTTGTGATAACAAACGGACTTAACTATTGTCTCTTGAGCTTGAGAGATAATCCACGCTTCACAGCTGTGTTGAGCAGCCAAACCAGATCACCCACCTTGTGCTTCTGCTGCAGTTCCCTAATTGATCTATTATAGTTCGTATCTTGGCTGTGTTGGGCAGCTCAAAGATGATCCTCCACGAGCTCACGAGACACACGATGCTGCACCTGTAATTGTTGAGCATGCTCTGACGCTAACTGAACCAGTAGTACATTTGTGTAAAATGTGGCATCAACGGTTGATTGATGAATCTCTCCAAAACATCAGCTTGAATGGAGTCTCTTGGGTCGAGGTCAGCCTTGATCTTCTATATGGCACAAGAGCCAGCGTTATCCAATCGTCCCATTGCCGTTGGTTCTCTAATACATGCAATTTGAGGACTTGTATTAGTGTCTGGTTTAGTCTCTCGGCTAAAAAATTTTTGGTTTGATATGGGGTGGTTTGTGATTTACGAATGTGTATTAGCAATCAGATCTCTTTTATAAGTAAATTCTCGAAGTTCCTTCCTTGGTCGCTGTGAAAGACAATGGGTACGCCGTAAGGAGGGGAGACCTGTTGGACAAGGACTTTGGCAACTGCATACTTCTTGATTTTCGTGGAAAAAGCGTCCGGCCATTTATTGAAATAATCGGTGAAGACAAGGATGAAACGGTTGCCATTTCCAATGACGTCAATCGCGACCATTTCCATATGTCTTCTTACCGGTATGCTCTGAAGCTGTCATGAAGACGGGGTTCAGGGGGCTTGGACCGGGCACACACTTCACAAGAATACATCCAATGTTGGATATCACTGATGTACCCTGGCTAACAGAATCGGTCAGCCGCGCTGGCCACAGTCTTTTCCACCCCCAAATGTGCGCTATTGTCGTTCATCTGACGACGATCCTCACCAAGCAAGCGCTGTGTTAAGACAACTATTGGGAGTTTATCAGACGATACTGGCGATTGCTTGACTCTATACATAACACCATCCTCCAACTTTATCTAAAACCAAACGGTCAAGAAACGACGAAACTTGCTATCTGACTTCCACCTACCGCGAAGGGAATGACGACCTGCAAGGAGTTAATAGAGGACATAGCGTAGCGTTGCATTAGCTGTTTAAAAGACCGCAATGTCAGTCAATGAGTAGACGGGGTTTAGGTCGATTGCTCCACAAAAAGTGTAGGCATCATCACTGTCAAAGCTTGAATCAATGCAGGAGTCGTCGATATAGCGCGTCTTCCGTAAGTGACCGTCAGTGTTGGAATGATCCTTGCCTGGCTTATACTAAATATTCCATTCGTTCTCAGATAGTGTTACCGTCTAACGTACCAGGGCACCACGCGGTTTCTTGACCGACTTTAGCCACGTCAAAGAGCATTGATCGGTAACGAGAGTATATTGCCGACCGTTCAAATACGGCCAAAAGTAATTGGTTCCACATACCATTGCGAGGGCTTCCTTTCTGTTGTAAAGCAATTTCGTTCCGCCCGATTAAGTGAGCGACTCGCATAAGCAATGTTGTGCTCGCAACAATCATAATTCTGAAAGAATACAACTGCTAATCCCGTATCACAGGCAACGACGGCAAGATGGAAATCCATATCGAACCGTGGATCTTACAAACACTAGTTGAAGTCAGTTTTTCTTTGAGAGCCACCAAAGCACGAGAGCAAGCAGGGGTCCATTTATAGCCGTGTTCCTTTTGAAACAGTGCAAAGATAGGTGACGCGATTTGTGAAAAGCCAATAATATATCGTCTGTATTAATTGGCTAGACCCAAGAAATGCCGTAATTTCAAACCATTATATAAAATTAAAAAAGGTCCTGAACTGCGTCAATTTTAGTAGTATCGGGGCCAACACCATCGGCGGAGACGACGTAAGCGAGGTAGCTGACGGATGGGCAGCAAAAATGGCACTTGGTGGCTTGAGTTTAAGCCCAGAATAATTCAGTCGGCAGAACACCTTACTCAGTCTTTGAAGATGTTGGGAAAAAGTGGCTGAGAATACGATTTAATATGTCGCCGAGATAGATTAGGCAGTCTTCCCACTGAAGGCCAGCTAAGGTCGACTCCACGAGCCATTGAAAGGTGCTAGGGGCATTAGCCAGGCAAAAGCGCATTGACTTAAACTCTTAGAGTCCACGAGTAGTGCTGAATGCAGTGTTTTGTCTGTCTTTCGGGCTAACAGATACTTGCCAGCATCAGCTGGCTAGGTCCAGCGTTGAGAAGAAATGTGAACAGAAAAGAATTAGTGTTTCATCAAAACGTTGCAGAGGGTACGAATATTTGACCTTGAGTGAGTTCACACCACGGTAGTCAACACAAAAGCGATGGCTCCCGTCCTCATTCTTGACTTGCACAAATGGAGAGGACCACGGGCTAGAAGATGGTTGTATGATGTCGGCTCGAAGCGTTGTATCGAGTTGCTCGTCCACCACCGGCCGCAAGGCGAGAGGTAGCCGACGGAGTGGTTGCTTTAGAAAAGGGCATCACCAGTGAGAATGCTATAACACGCAGCTGTGGTATGCTCAACGTGGGTGCTGTATAATGAGAAAACACGGCGGTTGCAAGTCCGCGGGGCTCAATGGGGTAGAAGAAAAATCAAACAAAAAGGAAGCTGTTCACGTGTAACTCGATCAGTTGGCTGCTTTCTTCTGCATGTGCTGTGTACGTCAGCTCCCAAAGCCCGCACGGCCGCCACCGAGTGGGCAAAAAATTTGTGACGTGGCCAAGGACTGTTTCTTTGCAAAGGTGAATAGGTCCACCGACTGACATCAGTTGCACTGGGGCGCTCCCATTGGCGACGTTGACGACTGTACGAGCTACCAGGGCACCCTTGCGAGTGGTATGCTCCAAGACGTGTTCAAGTAAAGAAACAAAGAGGAGCATTACTGCAGGACTTGCATACTCTCAACATCAAGAACAGAGCCGTTCGTCATTGTTCGGTGGTTTCCAAGTGTCGCAGTGTCTTCATACAAAATGACGCGGTGCTGTTCGTAGCCGTGTCGGTTAATGATAAGATACACGTGGCCCGTTCCCCAGTTCAGCCTTTGAGTTCAGAAGTCCACCGTCATTTTGTGCAGGGCCGGGGAATCAGCTCTAAGAATTGGTAATGTTTGGAAATCTGCTAATATAAACGTGTGGTTTGTTTCCAAATCATCTAATCGGACCGAAAGTGACACAGTACCGTGGACTTCCAGTGGTGCACCGGATACCGCGGTGAGTTGAAATATATCATTTCTTGCGTTTAAGTCCAATCCAACTACGACGACAAAGGAAGAAGAGACACTAACGCACAAGTTTCAACTAAACATTCACAGTTTGTCTCTTTCTACCATACCGAAACCTTGATAGTCAGCGCACGATAACTAAGCTCCTAAACACCAAATTGTTGTGGTAGATCGATATTATGCAAGTCACATGATGGTTCCACCTTCTGTTGAGAACACCGGCGGCAATCTCTTGCAACGTGTCCCATCTGACCGCGGGAGTAACAAGACCTTACCGGACGTCGTCCTCGGCCAGATCGTCTCGGTGGGTACATTTCCGAGAGTGACTCATAGTTGAGTTTCATGACAGCTGTATCCAGGCTTTGCAATTGGTTGGTCAATCCTGTGAGAAGTCGCTCTAAATATGGGGCTACTGGCACGTGTACAGGCGGCTGCATGGCTGCGACAAGTGTTGATAGTAGGTGAGACAATTCAGTATAAGCCGACTCAACTAATACTTGCCCGATGCATACAGAGCATCTGTGACTGCGATCAAACAACAAGAGCTCTCTAGTGCGGTCGACAGTGGTTTTTTACTCCATCTCTTGGACGAGTAGGATCTTCTCGCGGATTTCGTTCAGCAATCCATCCATTAAGCGGTTTAACAACTCGCGGTCCCTTACCTTCGTGTCTATTCCCGGGCATGCATGGTCAAGTAGACGCTCTAACTGGTAGACGTATATGTCTACATCTTCGCTTTTGCCCAATTGGCGCTGCTGCAAGTGACAACGGGCATAACGTTCTTCTGTGTTCGGCTCGAACACGTTGAGGAGTCCTGCCTTCACAGTTGAGTACGACTTCAGCTGGTATTGGGAGAGATCAAGCTTTTCAAAGACGGAGAAAGCGCGTACCTGTAACAGGTCAGGTAGACGAACGAGCGCTGTTGCGTTGTCCCATTTGTTCGCGTCAGAACAAATCTCAAAGCGTCTGATCCACTGCGCATATACTCCGTCGCTAAATGGTCTAGGACGCAACCCTTTCCTTCGGTCATCCCACTCCTAGACACCAATGTGATAGCACAACAGAATAGAGCCCGAGTTAATCTGTACTCTAAATATCTCCGTATCTAATTTTCCCGTATATTCTGTCATTGCCTGTCACAACTGCTTTAATGCAGCAATTTATGCATGACGAACATGTCAGTTGACGTCAAATAGCCGATGTAAAACGAAAAGGCCGTCTGATTCTAGTGGAAGAGGTTTGAATGCCGCCGCCATGTCTGCATTGTAACTTCCAGGAACCACAAATTACTAAAAACAAATTGCTACTAAAATATAGACTATAAACGAGTTTCGAGAGTCGAAACGGGAATCTTCACACATTTATAACATTCAGCAATCAACGTGAGTTCCCCGTTTGCTAATAACAATTTTTTTGTTTACGACAATACAAGTAGTATAATTAAACTAACATTGAAGGCGCATAAAATTGCGTTCTTAATTCCTTGGAACCATCTCGATCATGTTTTACTTGGTATACAAATGGCTGAATACCTGTCTTTGCAATTAATTAATTAATTTATTAATCAACAAAAATATTTTAATTAAACTATAAGTTTTAGAATCGTTATTATGTATAATAATGGAAATACAACAGGCATTGCAGACAATTTCTGGACAGCACAGTTCGAATTTGGATAAACTTTCATCACAAACACAAGTACATAAGTTTCACTATTTAATTAAATCAATGAGTACAGATATTATCAGATGTGTCGTCGATAGGTGCTGCAGTCAAACGTGACAATGTTAGTGGAGAATGTGAATCGACAAGACGTAGATTTACAAGTTAGTTAGTGAAAACCACTATGTGTGATGTTACCTGTTTATTGATATCCTTTCACACAGGATTTGTCAGCCATTGTGAATGTTGTTAATGTCACTACACACGAACAACAAACAGATATACAGGTATTGTCATGGTGATAATAATCAGTGTAGTGACACAGTTGTTGACGCACATGTATACACGCTTGTGTTACTACATTAACAATGACAACATTTTAGTGCTAATTTTATAAATTTAATCAAAGGCAATTATGTCACTGTAAATCATATTCATCAAATTCAAGTGGTATAAGACGACAGGCTATGTTTTTCTTAAACAATTTTGTAATTAAATTAATGAAAATACATAATTATTATTACACGGAACTTATTACAACTACAATAAGTTTTACATTTGATTGTAACTCTACTCAAGTATGTATGTATTTTATGTTTTGGTTGTTACACCAACGGCTGATTGAATTTTATGCTCTCTTGTACAAGGAAGAATTTGCAACTGTTTGAGTAGTATTGTGTCTACACGAGCTTGCCCATTCATGCTACACTTAATTAATATTTAGCTGCAGTACATGTATGTACAGCACAGTACATACATGTACATGTCCAGTACTGACATATACAGTAGTCAATGACTTGAATGAAATATATTATCGTGACTGCAATTAACATTACAAGAGACGCTTTACAGATATCCAGAGATGTTTAGTTATATCAGTCATGTATAGGGAATACAATCGGAAATCACAACTATAAAGAATGACCTAAATCACTGATTCAGCAAACCAAAGATTTCCAACTTAGACAAAAATTTGTAAATCGATGTGCATATTAAATTAATCTTTGAAATAGGAGTTGAGAGTCAGTGTGAATGAATTAAATTTTACCACATTCGGTCAAGAAAAAGATATACAGGTACTTATTGTATTGCTAGAAAAATTAAAATGCTGACAATATTCTGACAGTAATTATATGCGCGTTGTGTACTTGAGGTACTGTGTACCTTGCCACATCAAGACTGATTAACATTTGCATTCTGTTGCACAGCAGAAATGTTTGAAATTATATTAATATTATTTGTAAGTCTCGTATGTACTATTATGTGTCACTAATGCAATTGCAAAAGGCATTGCAGGCAGTTTCCGGGCGAAACAATTCCACTTTGAAGAACAATTCAGTACAAATACAAGTAAATAATTATATTATTTATATCAAACAGAGCAAGGATACTCATGATGATCGTTATCTATAGAAAATACAATCAGTAGTTACAATTATCGCCACGGATATACAAGTTAGTAAAATTTAAATTTGGAATTCAGCAAAGTTATTAAATTATAATTTTTGCATTTTACCTTTATAGGACGTTTCATTGACCGTTGACAATGTAAATTCGACCGTCCATAGACAAGCTGCAGAAATACAGGTCAAAATTACTCGAACAATATTACAATAACATGTGCTAGTTATTCCTTTTCTTAGTGGATAAATACTTTAGAATAAGTTGTCATTTCTGATATTTTGTTCTTAGGCAAGGTACAAAATTTACATTTTGCGCAAAAGCTGTTGCATGAGGTTTAAAGCAATTAGGCATGATTATTTAAATAAAAATAATATTGAGCTATAAAAATATTTTAAACGTATACCAATGTATAGCAAAATTATATAATAGAAATTACTAAATATTTATTTCATAATTCTTTTATCTAACTAAGAAACATATATTTATCACAGGTACAATTAGTCCATAAGAAAGAATTTGGATTGAAGTATATGATTATTGTATTAGATGCATCAACTTTATTTAAAGAATTAAAATTTAAACTTTACTAAAAACGAACTAAGCAGGAATAACATGCATTAATTAAGTAACTGTATATAAAAATAGTATCTAAGAGCTAAAATGCTCATGTAACTACAAAAACAAAGTTTTTACTTACTACTTGTTTTTCCCTTTGTTCCCTTTTTAAATTTTTGGTTTTATTAATTTTTAAAAAAGTTATTACAAAAATTACAGCTAAATTTCAATTTTAAAATTGTTTACAATAATTAAAATTGCAATCTATACAATTTTAAAATATTTTTAGCAAAACTGCCTAATAAAATGTAAGAAATCATTATGTTCATGTTATTGGTTTGTTTTGTAGACATTGAAAGACGATGTCAGTGACCTAAGTACTACGGTACAAAGAAATTCCAATGCAAAGGTTACAATTTAATAATTAACATATAACTATTTGAATTACAACTAAAAGACATACATACATGATGCAATTGCTCATCACCCAATTGGTTACAAGAATACGTGGCTAGAAGATTGTCTTCAGATAAAGACCCCTTGGATTTAGACAATTGCAATTACATCGATCTCTTACGGTGTTTATGCAAAATTGAATTGCATTTCCAATAAAAATCCATCAAACTCTTTGATATGGTTAGCATTCACACTTATCAATAAAAAATACACAAACTAATTGATAGACAGAGAAAGAACGTTCATAAGAACACAGATGTCATAAAGCAAAATTAAGAATTGAAGACAAACGAAGACTGACACAGATATGTAGATGCCACCAGGCACGCACGCACAAATAAATATAGAACCAAACAATCGCACTTACCAGATAGCAAAAGTTGTGTAAACCAATATTTACAAAATTGCAAGCTCACCATCTCCTCCGCACGAGTAGATTAGTTATTAATAATTCTAATGATAGTAAAAATCTATTATTATTTGTTGTAGTAGATTACGTTAATCTATCGTTGTTTGCATTTATTTGATTTATCTCATTTACATAGTTAGCTGCAGAGGACAGAATCCTTAAATTCAATTAATTTACTGTTGTATGAAAAATAATTTGTTGATTGTCAAACAATTTTTCATTAAGTATATCTCGTTAAAAGACATTTTTATTTTATTCGGAAGAATTAGCAGCAAGGATCGTATTATCATAAACAATTTCGATTAGAGTTATACCCTGGTCAGTGATATCCTGTTCTGAGATCGATTATCTAGAATTAGAATAATGGTATGTTACAGATTCCTTTCTTTGCAGGGGCTAATTGCATCACTGATTGTCAGTTAATTTAATTAAAATTAAAAACCCAGATATTAAAATTATATTTCGCTTTTTTCGACGTTTTGGCACTAAACTGTCGTGCGATGTCAGGAACGGGCAGTTTCTAATTGGTGGAGATCTGATCGGCCGTTCCTCAGAAATTCGCGCACAAACGTATGCGGTTTGTTAGAATTAGAGCGTTTTACAACATAGATCGCGGAGTCTAGCGTACGTTAGTGGAAACACGATTTTTCTTTAGATGCCAAAAGAAATTCGCAGAAAAGATATCGTACAAAAGAGCTGCTTGCTGAGCCGAAAGCACCGTCGTATAAAATTATAATTTTACAAATAAAAATTAAATTTTTACTGTCTAGTAGAAATTAGTTAGTAAAATTCAAGAGAACTTTGGATAAAGACGACGCTTTCGCTGTAGACCTACATAGATATGTCGTGTGGGAACAAAATTTAGTGAACAAGAAGACAGAAACACACACATACAAGCACGCACACACACACACACACACACACACACACACACACACACACACACAAACACGCACACGCACACACACTCACATACACACACACACACACACACACACACACACACACACACAAACACGCACACGCACACACACTCACTCACACACACACACACACACACACACACACACACACACACACACACACACACACAAACCATCAAACAAACATACGTGACAACAGGAAGTCAGGGCAAACATTGTGTATTCTAACATTCTATAAATATGGATTACATTAAAATTAATGACGTATTACTAAAACGTTGATAAGTAAATTCCCAAGTAATTGCGTTCCATATTTTGCAGGATAAATTCGGTCACGTGTTTGGAATCGGTGGCACAGTTAACAATATTGGAGGTACACGTTGCATGTTCGCATAACAATTGTCCAAGCTATACAATTGCTAAGAAAGACATTCATATGCAGAGGTCTCTAGATGGCAATTAGGTACAAATCCTGATGTCTCTCAACCGCTTCTAAGTGGGGGAATGCAATTCAATGGCGCATCATTAATTGTGCCCGATGATGGAATCTACTACATTTATGGTCAACTCGTAATTGCCCAAGATGATGAAAGACAGTGCGAGTTTGAAATTGAGACTTCAAGTCAGGGTCGTGCTGTATTGCTAGTTAAACACCCAGCATCCACCGCTGACGAAATTACCATATTTGGGAGTCAAGTTCTCTCGCTAATGAAAAAAGAGACCGTTACAATGTCGACATGTAATAATAATTGTTCATACTCATTCCAGTACGACAGAGCTCACTTTGGCCTGTTTGGGTTCAATTGAAGTGGCATGTCTAAACAATCTTGGACAGGAAATAGTCAGGATTTTGGCAGTAGCGTTGCATGCTTTGCGTCGAGCGCTATGGAATATAGCATTAGTAAATGTTAGTTAGACGTCTAGCCTATACTGCTGAATGACTGTTTATTGTTTGTTAGCTATACTAGTGGCTACAGAATGTGTTGATCGGTAGTTTGTTTTTGGTGTTTGTAACTGCATCCTTTTTAAAGCAAAATGCTAGATAATAGAACACGCCTACGCCTCTCAATTTACTGTGTCTCATAAGCGGATGCATGCGAGGGACGAGGAAACGGGGTCACATAGCACTGACCCCGTTTGAGGAAACTATTGGTGAAGTAAAATGTCATAGAAGTAGAAGCACTACTCTAAAAGCCCTCCGCCTGCCATAGCTTTGCAGCTTGATTAGCGTCCAATATATACATACTTGACATTTCTTTGGTCAAGTGTTACGCTGTTGGCTAGAAGACCGTAAGTACGCACGTACGTAAGTCACTTGACAGGCTTATACTACTATACCTAGTGTGTCACATGTCGGTAATAAGTTTTTCTCACTTCGGTTGTAAACCAGAAGAAATATGTCTTCATATTTTAAGATGAAACATCGTAAGGTTGTATATGGGATGCCCTGCTTGTTTCAACAAAAGTTGACGTTTCAATACCAATATCACTAATCAGTCTCCTGCAGTGCAAGCATGCGCTACGTGAGAACGGGCAATAATGTAGAGCATGTGGGCAGTAACTGTGGCATCTGTGCTGGGTAAACGGTGTATGCGTGACTAGCCGACTTTATGGGTACATGTATTGGGAAAAATTGTGAAATTATTGCATAGTCCACGAGAGCGCTCATTGGATAGAGTTGAATATTATTTGCTAGCTTAGTAAGTTTGCATATGGTCACGTGCAATTAATTTTGTAACATTCTGAACAAAGCGTCTTCACATGGTCTTCAGTTACTTGGAAAACATGTTGCAATGTTTTGTTGGCTATATCACAACCCTGGGTACTCTCGTGATCCAAGGTCACGCCTACCAATCTGACTAATGATGTTTACTTCACAACTTAGTGAATATATTAGATTATCAATTAGCAAGTATAGAACCTAAACAGCTACCACCTGGATCGTCACAAGGTGTGACCATAAACAGCACATTTGAGGAGGATCGAAATGAACCAATTAGAGTAAAATTTGGCAGAGCGTAGCTAAACGGAAGCCTTCAATGTAGCCAAACACCATCACGCTGGTTAATTTTAACTAGTTTATATAGAAATTAATATATACTAATGAGATTACAGTAGGCAATACAGACAGTCTCTGGGAACCAGAATTCAACTTTGGAGAACAAAGCCATTCAACCACAAATTGATACAAAAATAATTTTATCCATACCAACAAGAGTAAAAATTATCTGTAATAATGGTCATCTCTAGAACCTACAGTCAGACGTGAACTATTTACAGAGTGGCGAAACTCGACAAGACACTGATTTAAAAGTTAGTAAAACATAAATTTGTGACCAGCAAATTAATTAATTCAATTTTTACAATTTGCTTCCCTAGGAATTGACAATGACTGTTGATAAAGTAAATTCGAGTATCCAAGGACAAGCGGCAGAACTAAAGTTGAAATACTTAATTGAATATTACTAGTCAAAAATATTTCTTTAGTGTTACAAAATGACACTTACATTACAAATTAGCTTTGACATTTAAATACATAAGTATAAAAGCAAAATTTTAAATTAGTTAGCGTTTCAACGACTTATTTATAACGAATTGCCATTTTTTACTTTGATGATTGTACAAATTTAAAACTACAAAATTGAATTTAAAAAGATCTTAAAAATTATATAATTTTTAAAAATAGAACTTATTTAAAAGTTTGGTTATTATATTTGAAATACAGTAAGAGA
Organism: Corticium candelabrum; assembly: GCF_963422355.1. Taxonomy (NCBI): domain Eukaryota; kingdom Metazoa; phylum Porifera; class Homoscleromorpha; order Homosclerophorida; family Plakinidae; genus Corticium; species Corticium candelabrum. The sequence goes on along the minus strand of NC_085086.1, from coordinate 7,058,079 downwards.
GAGTTAGCCCATGTACGTTTAGTCCATAAGGCAAGATTGGCACTAGAAGGAATGACTATTGCACTACAAGACGCATTTTTAAATTACAATTTTAATTGAATTTAGTTATTTAAAATTTATTTTTATAAAAAGAATAAAGAAAATATTCAAAATAGAAAAATTGGCCATTTAATGTTAGACCTAAAAATTAATATCAATATATACTATTCAGCATTTCCTCTCTCACTTTTATTTTTACTCTATTCCAGATTCTTCTCTTTCTATTTTAAGTTTACTTTAATTGTATTAAGAAATTAAGTAGAATAATTTATTAGAAAATCTATTAGAACTTGTGAAAATATTATGTACATACCAATTCTGCATTTTCTAGAACTTGAAAGACGATGTCAGTGACGTTAATGATACTGTACAAGAACTAGCTGATAAACAAGTTTTTGATTAATAATTGACACATAATTACATTTAAAAAAAAATCTAAAACAAATGGACGTATAAACTTAATACAATAGCCCATCATTGAATGCCTTAGCAAAATGTGTGGTCCTAATTATTGTTGTAGTCAAAAACATTTTTAGGAAACATCAAGAGACATATCGTTAATGATGACAAAATTACTTAATGTCAAAATTTATTGATACGTTTTTGGAAAGTAAAACTTTGTGGCCTTGAGTCACAAACACAGACACAAACACTTACACACACACACACACACACACACACACACACACACACACACACACCACACACACACACACACACACACACACACACACACACACACACACACACACACACAACACACACACACACACACACACAAACACATACACACACACAAACACACACACACACACACACACACACACACACACAAAAACACACACACATACACACACAGACACACACACACACACACACGCACACACACACACACACACGCGCACACACACACACACACACACACACACACACACACAACACACACACACACACACACACACACACACACACACACACACACACACACACACACACACATACACAAACACACACAAACTTCCTTTCACTGCTTTCATTCCAACGAGAAACAATGTAGGCCAAGGTCACCATAGGAAGTATCAGAGGAGTGGATGTTCTCTGACGGCAGGAACGCTCGTGGTTGAGTAGGTCTTGTTTGTGAAAATTTTGGTGTCAGTACGGCAATTGACTAGTCAAGGACAACAATGTTTCTGTATTTGCTGGTTTACAAGGCCGTCATGGTTTACAGCAGTAAATCCGAAACCATCAGAGCTGCATTGTAGCGTTTGTCTTGCTTCGCGGCGACTTTTCTCCTCATTCTTAGGATTCTCTTGTTCTTCCTTCTTCAATTAAATTTACTTCCCGTGTGGCTGGCCAGATCCTAATTATTCCTGCAGTCATTGCTATCTTGTGCTAGTATCTTCGAAAC
>NC_085086.1:7039132-7051632 GCF_963422355.1 Corticium candelabrum | reverse complement strand
AGTTGAGTCTGTAGAGAATGCTGATCTGCAGCTTTTGAAGGTATGTCAACGTTTGCCACAATTTTGTTGTCAAGAAAACACTTAGAAAGTATTGACTCAAATTGTATAAAAAGGATTTATTTATAAACAAATAACTGAGCCACGTGTTCAAAAAGTTAGACTAATTTAAATAGAGCAGCTGAAGGTATATTCCGGCCAATGCTGTACACAATGTCCAAAACAACAAGAGTAAAAGCGAAGGACCGAGAGTGTGTCCTTGTTGTACACAAGTTCTCGACTTGCTGGGTGTTTTGCCAAATCTCAATTCTGCGAGGTAACTGTAACAGCACTGACTCCATGCAATAATTTCATGAAAGAATTTTGGACACGGTGAAGAAAAGTAGAACGATAGAAAGCGTTGGAAAATCAATCTAAAAGCAACAAAAGTCTCGATTCGTACTATACGTAATTAGTAAATCCACTTAGAGTATAAACTGCTGCTTCTAAGCGTCCTTTTATTCACACACCGGGGCCGGCGAAGCCCTCCAGATTTTGGGTGGGCAAGGTCTTGCTTGGCTAGGCTCCGCCCGATTGACAACTTTTGACTAAAGCCATAGATGTATCAGGAGGCCGATGGTTGCTGTACACTGCACACTGTGGTAGTCCGCTACTACCTGTGCCCGCGTAACGTAATATTAATATCAACCCCCTTACATCTCCCCTTGATTAAAAAGAAACTAAAAAAGCTGTACTGTTTATGGCTTGGCAATCGCATTCCATCAATCACTGGCAACTCTTATCTAGACGTCATTAACTACAACAAGTACTGTTTTAGCTAGAGTTATCTAGCTAGGTGGTGTAATTGTCCAAATGCTTGGGGTCCTTCACCAGTCGACTACTCCGCGTGGTATAACACGGCGACTGGCCGGCTGATTGTTTCTTTGTGGCTGTGGACTCTGCATTGCGTTGCTCTGAGACTTGAGTCCGGAGAGGGTGTTGTTCCGTAGTGAATTCGTGGGATCGCCTCAGATGTCGACGATTGCGAACGTATGTTCCACTTGTATCTCCATCCGCTTTGACCTGATACGATCTTATGCCTACCTTCTTTTCGACGGTGCCTTTCTGCTATGTGGACGATGAGGGGGGGGGGTTAGATACAGACAATGTCTCCAGGCTGCAGAGGAAGAATGTCTGTGGCGCCCTGGTTGTAATAACGGGCTTGCTGAGCTTTGTGGTGTGCTCAATGGGTTGATTCGTCCGGACATTTACGGGGAACGAGTAAAGATTCCGACATAGGCAACGGAGTTTTAGTCCGGCGGTTCATGAGACTTTGCGCCGGACTGGTCCCGAACCAATAGCTGGGAGTACTTCGGAACTCAAGAAAAGCAAGCCACGGATCGCCGCCCGACTGACTGGCTCTCGCAATCAGACGCTTAGTAGTTTTTACTGCATTCTCCACCTTTCTGTTTGCTTGTGGGTAGCCCGGGCTCGAAGTAGCATGATAAGAACTCCAGTTCTGGCTGATGGCTAAACTCTGCTGAAACAAACTTGGGCCCATTGTCCGACATTACTGTATCCGGTATGCCATGCAGTAAATAACGCGGTTTCAGTTTCTGGATGATGCTTTTAGAAGTGAGGCTGTCCAACTTGTATATTTCTCAAAAATTGCTCATGTAGTCAACCGTGACCATACAGTCATACCTGTCAACGACGAAAAGATCGACGTCTACTTTCGCCCATGGTCGAGATTGGACGGTATATGGGATGAGAGTCAGTTTCGGTTGAGTTGGATCTACGTAACGAAATGTAGCACTTCGTCGAATGAACGTCTTTACGTGGTCATTCATTACGGGCCAGTACAACAGCTTGCATGCTCATCGTAGGCTACCATTAATGCCGATGTGAGAAGAATGAAGCGCGTTCATAATTTTCTGACGAATCGCACTAGGGATTATGATTCGCTCTTCGCAAAATAATACGCCGTTTTGTACTCCGATCTCGTCGCACCAGGGAAAATAAGATGCCACTGTCTGCGGTACCTGCGTCTTTACTTTGTGGCCATCCTTGCATAACGAGCTGCTTGGCCTCCTGCAGCCATTCATCTTGTTCTGTAGCCACCTGAATTTCCTTGCGTATGGCTTTGGAGATGGGTAGATGCTAGAAGAGGTTGACAAATTCTAACTCCTGTTCGAAAACTGACTGCATTAGACTGATTGATTGACACCCGTTTGTGGAGGGGATAGGATTGCTTTGACCCCGTAAATATGCTCGCGACAACGTATCTGGTACAAAAATCTCTTTACCACACTTGTACGTGAACGTTATGTCGTAGCGCTGTAATTGTATGAGGATCCGCTGAAGACGCTTTAGCGCAGAATGGATCAGCTTTTGGACAATCACTTCCAAGGGTAATGATGGAATTTGGTGACTCCAAAGACAATGGCGAGCAGTTTCTTCTCTATTTGTGCATAGCCTGTTTCTGTGTCTGTTAGCGTGCGCGAAGCATAGGCAACCGGTTGTCCTTATTGCATAAGAGAAGAACCAAGACCCTTCCTTGAAGCGTCGCACTGGAGGGTGAAATCCATCTTCGGGTCAAAGTACCTAAGCACGGGTGCTGTGGTTATGGCCGTTCTAATCTGCTGTATAGCGTGATCAAGATGGGATGTCCAACAAAATTCCACATCGTTCCTGGTCAATTGTCGAAGCTCGTCGTAGACACTGGACCGATTGGATAAAAACCAGCTGAATAATTAAACGCGCCAATTAAACGCAGCACTTCAGCCACATCAGTGGGTTCTCCATTTTCAGTATAGCTTTCAATTTGTCCGGATCAGCCTTCAACCCGTTGGGTGTAAGGATATGACCCATGTATTTGACATTGGGAAGTCGTAACTTAATTTTTCTTCCATTGAGCCTGATGTCGCGCTATCGACATCGATCCAAAAAGCTGGCCAATTTCTTTTCATAATCTTGGCACGCTGCCTCGTGGGTATCGCCTTCACACACTATCAGCACGTCATCTGCAATCGTGTATATTCCTGGTAGGTTATCGATGGCTGATTGGAGGCGGCGTTGTAAATTTTCCGGTGCTGGGCTGATGCCAAAGGGCATAATTTATTATGAGAACCTACCAAACGGCGTTCCAAAGGTTGCGATACGACTTGACTCATGATCTAATGCGATATGCCAAAACCAATTCTGTAAGTCAAATAACGTATACACCTTATCATTGAAGAGCTGGGTTATCAGGTTCTCTATCGTTGGCATAGAATAATGGCTCCGTTTGAGTGCCCTGTTAATGGGCTTATGATCCAGGCAGATGAGCAGGGTGCCGTTGGGCTTGCGCACCACGAATAGACTGTATATCCAGTCTGTAGGTCCATCAACCGGCTCTAGCACTCCCAAATTCGCGAGGCACTTCAGTTCCGATTCAAGATGTTGCCCAAGTGCAATGGGAATCTTTCGAGTGCGTATTTGCACCGAAGTTACTGAGTTCTCAATGCCGAGAGGAAGTGGTGCCCAGCCATTCCAAAGAACCATCAAACACGTCTTTATAATCCTGTAGGAGATCAGGTAGTTGAACGGGCTTTTGACTAACGTCCTGACCAAACATGTGAGTATTTGTACTGTTAACTTTGTCTTGACAACGAACTTGAATGGTTGCCGCCATAATTATCTCGTGCTGTATCCTCACCAGATCCATCTGTTGGATCGAACTAGCTCCCAAGAGTGATGTGGAGGCATTGTCCAAAACAACAAGGTTGGCTTTGTATTTTGTATGTGTTTTTGGGTTGTTCATATTGACCAAACACTTGCCCAATGGTCTTACTTGACTCTGGTTGTAGAGGCACAGAATTTGGTTTGTCTTCTCAAGGACCACTGTGGGTACCAAATCTTGTCGTCGAATAACATTGCATGATGAGCCCAAATCCAGTTGGAACCGCACTCGTTGGTCTTTTACTTCCATGTATGCAAAGAGCTGTCTTGGGTAAACTGAGTGCTGGACTGCATTAATCTCTTCCGTTGGTGTTAGGGTCATCAGGTGTTCTGATTCCTCATCACTCTCCTGCCTAGTCCAATTGACTTTGGTCCTCCTCATGTTTCGACACACCCCAGCATAGTGATTCTTCTTTTCACATGCTGTGCATTCGTGGCCAAAAGCTGGGAATTTTCCTTTCACATGGTGTTGCCCACAGTATCCACATGTTTTCTTGATTGCCTTTGGTTTTGCTTGTGGCATTGATGTGCGCCTGACTGACTGGCGCATTGCGTGTATCTCTTCATGACCAGCCATAAGCATCGATTGCTGTGCAGATCGCTCTGCTGCTTGACATATATCAATACAGACGGACAGGCCCAAGTGCTTTCGTTTCAGCAAAGACTTGCGTAAGGACTTCTTTGTGATTCCACAGACAAGTTGGTCCCGAATCACATCCTCTAACATTGCCTGGAAATTGCAGGTCTTGACAAGAGTGCGATGGGCTAGTAAGTACTGTTCAAACGTCTCTCCTTGTCCCTGAGTCCTGGTTCTGAAAACAAACCGCTCATAAGTAACATTCATTGTGCCAATGAAATGTTGCTCCATGTTTGACAAGACTGCGGCCAGGCTGCGTCTGTCTGCCTCGTTATTTAAACATAGTTGCGCTATACATCTCCACACCAGCCTCTGCTAGGCACACGATGGACGTCGCTAGTTGGTATTCGTCAGATTGTTCGTACATCCGGGACACCGTGGCATAAGCGTGCCACAATTGGCGCCAAGCACGCCAGTTGCGCGCTCCGTCGCCTTCGACGCATAAAGGCCTGGGCGTTGTCAGCGCTCCTTGCATCAGTACCGTGCTTACCTGATTGGGCACTGTTCGGGATGCGGCATCTCTGTCAGAATCCTCGTCACGCTTGAGGTGCTTCTCAAGCCCTTTAACGTTTCCTTTAGCCATGAGAACGACTGACTCCTGTCACCATGTATCATGATGCCGATGGTTGCTTTACGCTGCACACTGTGGTAGTCAGCTTCTGGCTGCGCCCGCGTAACGTAGTAATAATATCAACCCCTTTACAATAGAGGTAGGGTGGAGTCTGGCTAAAGACAGCGTTACTAGAGGGTAGTCTAACCAGTAGTATTATTGTACTAGTAGTACGTACAGTAACGGAGCTAAGCCGGAATATTCCAATCAAATGTTCTACAGAATGATTCGTGGGGTCTCTCTAGCGCAAACAGTACGCGCGAATTAAGACGAGTGACTGGGTTTGCGAGGCATGTTGTGCCCTGCTGTAAACTTCCGAATTATGGTTGGCTTGTCTCACCTGTAGAGGTAAAAAATAACTAATTTATTTAATCACCTATACCATTTTCCGGAAGTTTTCACCAAACGCCTATTGCTGGAAGTCCCATTTTCGAACAATGGGTGAGCCATGGCTCACCTGGCCCACCCTGCTCCGCCGGCCCTGCACACAGACTTGAACTTTGGGTAAGAAGTGTAGTATCATGATTATGGTATTAATAGTATAGATATTAATGACTGGTATTTTCAGTCATTATACCAACAAGATTAGCTAGTTGTGTTAGTATGCTTTGTGTGTTGTCTCTGTATCACCTCTCTACAGACTGGCGCTGCGAACCGTTTGTGTTTCAACTAGAAGGAAATTGCAAATACGGATCTACGATTCCAGTCGTTTGATAGAATTTATATATCTATTGGCTCGTTCAAAGAAGAGAAAAACGAAAACTCGCTTCGACATTTTGACAGCTAGGTAAGACAGTTTTTCAACTTTTTTTTTGTGCAGATGGCCGAGATCGATCATACTATCAATGAAGCGACTAAACGAAACCTGCTCATGCACTAAGTGCCTTCATGAAGAAATACACCTTCGCTTGAAGAATTCTATTCGTCCAAACGAGTTTAATGACTATACTACAAATAAACTGAATCAAATGGTTAGATCCTTCTTTAGTCGCAAAGTAAACGTAATGATAGAGAGAGTGCGCCTACATAGTCGTCAACAAAAGCAGGGTGAAGCGGTGCAGTTGTATTTTGATGGACTAAAGCAAACAACTGCCTACTGCCAATTTACAGCTGCTGAGTATGATGGTCGCCTTCGTGACATATTCGTTGCTGGTCTTCGAGAAGATCAGAAGTTGAAAACGTTTTACGAGAAAGTTGACTTATTAGAAGTCTGGAACAAGTTTTGGCAGATGCTTTAGTGTTTGAAGGAGTTAAGGACAGTGTCTTAGCTACACGAGACAGTTATGATGTAACAATTCAGTTCGTTAGATAAGGGACACACTAAAATTAGATCAGATAAAGAATAGCCTAAAATGACAAGGGGCTTCTGTTATATCTGTGGTGTCAACGATCATTATAGTTTAGTGTGCTTCTTGAAAGATCATCGAACATTGCTATTTTGCTCAAAGTGTGACAGTTACAGGTATCTAAAATCTGGATGTCGGAAGTTTACCACCTCGCAGAAACCAATATTTAGAAAACAATGTTTTTGTCATGCAATTTATATAAATACGTGGGTATTTTTAACTCTATTTTTATCAACTCTATTGTCGTGAACAACGTACGTTCACGTAAAAAATTAAACACTTGCTGTAAACACTTGATATCAATCCAAATTATATGGGTTAAAATACAATAACAACTGTGTTCTTAAATAACGGTCTCTCTTGGTATTTATTGCTTATGCAGTATGTCTCAAGAAGTTATAGCAGTCAATATAGGATCTATACTAGATAGTATACAATAGCGGTTTGCACTATACTGTCGATCCCCTCATTTTCGTTAAAAGAGCAGACAGGTAACATTAGCTGTCTCTTCACTGTCTTCTGTCACTTGTGCGCTAGAACAACTTCAAAACACAAACTACGCAGGATCAATCTGTCTGTATCGAACTTCCAGATGGCAAATAAAGAGAAAAATGCTGGATATTATTATTTCCTCTAATATACCAATTTTTGAGACTTCATGCTTTGGCGCATTTTAGATAATTCATTATCTGTATTATACACTAGACTCTGGTGCAGTTCAAATGAAGGGCAGTCGACAAACAGACAAACAAACAAATACATCAATAAGCTAACGAAAGCCACGATACATGATAGATTTACACGACTACAGACTAAGAACAGGTGCAGTGTGGCCTCTAGAAATTAGAAGCTAAACTTCAGAATGCAATGAGACGCGCCTACTCTTACGGACATTACTAATTTATTGATTTCTAATTGGTTGATATGGAGTAATAAGTGGAAGATCCAGACTAGAAAAAGGACGGTGTATATAACATATACAGTTTTGGTCCTTACGCGTATTTAGAGAACGAATTACCAGACAACGTTGCATGTAATATGATATCGCAACCCAGCCAACGTTACGACACATTGAAGCGTTTGGCAGGATGTAGGCGGGAAAGTTCTGGCTACTCGAAACTATGACACACTGTCGTCGGTGGGCTAATAAGCAAATTAGATGCAACGACATGATATCTCAGCCGACGGAGTTATGACACGCCATACAACTTGGCCAAAACTAAAAATGATGCCATCTTTTATCTAGGACTCGGATTCTAGATGTAAATGTAAAATTCATATTATAGATATTACTTGACCGCCTCGCCTAATGAGAGAGACTGCTTGAGTAGGTTTCTGCATATCAATTGGTAGCATATTACAAGCGTGGCATTCATTTGCAACAATCTGAACAAAGGGTCTCCACGGCTGAGCAGCATCGGTGATGAAGACACTCTTTTTGTGCGGCATTCTGATAATTGCGGGGGTAAGCATGTCTACTTTGCATTAGATGCATTTAAGGTGATCGAAGGCAGCCAATATACATTCGGCTATTCTACATTTTGATCTTTAATGAGCAAATCTAGTGGAGCTATTCGAGCCAAACGATACGTACACTATTCCAGCTTCGATTTTTTGCACCTCTTTGTTGAAAAAGTATTTGGAGAAGAATCTAGTCAATGTTTGACCGGTAAACTTGTGCAATCGGTAAACATTATTATTAGCGTCGGTCAAGCAATTTTTACATCATTTACTTTGTTTAGACTCCATTTTGCGCTAATTAATCATAACACACAGCAGCATGTGGTATCATCCGCAAGGTGTGCTGCTACATGTCCAGTATAACTAGTCAAATTAGGCTGTGTTAACTCTAGCAGAATGCAACTGATTGTATCATGTACTCGAGCTATGCTACTCAATTCCCGCGCAAGAATTGAAATGTCTTCCGACCGCTCTCCGTCTTCGAGTGCTTCTCTAGGTGTAGGGACCACACGCGAGTGATAGAACAGCAATAGCTGCGTGAATCTACGGATGCGCTAGAACGTCTTTCACTACAGAATTTCGTAAGTCGTGCTGCAGATTCGATTTGCTCGAGAAAAAACTTAAGACCAACACAAAGTTCAAATGCAAATTGAACCTACCGTTCGTTGTTTGTTGTGTGTTTATAATTTTTGTAACATCGACAAGAGAGGAGTTATCCGACGTTGTTCTACTGCTGTGCATGGGTTCCTCGATTACCCGATCGGTGTGTACGTTTGGGAGATGGAGTGAGATAAGACTTCTGGAATGATTACTTGAGGCTCGGATATCCGGGCTAAGAGTATGGTAGTCGTTTAATTATACAGTCTAAGTGCAGTTAACGTCTCAGTCGGCAGGTTATTCATATAACGCCACTGCAACCTTGATATACACCATTCAGAACTTTTTTATTTTATTGGGGTTATCAGCTATCAGTATTGGTTTCGACGATTTGAGGTCTCTTGCAGCTAGTGCAAAAAATTATTGGAAAAAATTTGACTTTCTTTAGTAGCAATCAGCATATTTTGAACGACCGACACAGCAGCTCATTAGCAGCCACTATTTTAAAATTAAAAAATCTAAAAATTAATATTAGCAATTTGTGTGCATGTTGTAGACATTAAGAGAGGCTTTATACATTACAAAATCCTGTCTGAATTCAAGTTTAAATCAACATACAGAAGAAAAAAGGAGAGATTTGCGAAGTGACATAAATATTCTTACTTTTCAATGATCTACTGATGCATGTGACATTGACAATTAAATTTCAATTTAAAATCTGACATAAAACGGCACATTAAGGTAAGTGTTGCATAACAAATATTCGGTAATTACAGCTTATAATAACGTATTGACATAATGCTGTACTTAGTACTATGAATCATGTTTACCTAATCGCAACACAAGACATCTTAAGTAGTTTCTGGACAACAGCTTTGACTTTGGGCAAACGTTCATTATAAATTCAAAAGATCCCTTCTATTATTTATATCAAATTGTGCGGTTATTGTCGGTCAATTCCACTGGTAGTTTATAGGAGCTACAATCAGACGTGGCAACTGTAAGGGATGACGTGAATCAGCAACAGAAAGATTTACAAGTTAGTAAACAACATATAAAATAGACTAGACTATATATATATATATATATAAAGTACCTTTCTGTTTTCTCGCACAGGATTTTGACAGTCGCTCTTTTTGATGTGAATACCACGCCACAGGAACAAAAAACAGACATACAGGTATTATTTTACTAACAATAATAATCACTAAACAGACATATTTGTTACATGAAGTATGGGTGCGGTATGTACATTTGTATGTTATAAAGAAACTATATACGTTGCATCTCTAACTCTAAATGTAAACAAGCTATAATGTTTGCTTATCTGTCGCTCCATCTGTCAGTCTGTCTGTCCGTCTGTCTTTCTACCTGTCCATCTGTTGGTCTGTCTGCCTGTCTGTCTGCCTGTCTGTCTTTCTGTCTGTCCGTCTGTCTGTCTATCTGTCAGTCAGACTGTCTGTCTGTCTTTCTGTGGATCTTTCTGTTTGTCTGTCTACATCTATTGTCAGGACACCATAACTGACAATTAAGTTCAGTACACCTTACCTAAGCAAAACTATACTGTCTATACTATAAAGTTGCAGCTTTCATTGTCTGCTGTTTCAGATCATAGACCATCCAGAGTGCAATACATTCTGTTTGGCGCTTTCTTGTCAGAAATAAACCACGCCCCTTAATTAATGCAGGTGATACCCGACCACCAGTTCAAAAATCCTGGGCAGAACAGTAGTCATCATATGACGATGTGGTGGTACGTCACGTGAATGAGGCCACTAGATGGTAGGTAATCCATGATTGCTGTATGTTGTGCCTATGAATGAGGCAGTGAGGCTATGGATGAAGCTGGACTGTCACGTTCACGTAAGTACACATCAGTTCTTCAATCACAAGCTTCTCCATGACCACTCATGGTAAGACATATATTAGTTATCAAACCAAGATATCCGACCCAGAGCGCCACAATAGAATCCGCCAATATACTTGTCCATCAATTTTTTAGCAAACCGGCAATATATATTCCCGCAATGTTTCATGTTATACGGGATCTCTCAAGAAGTCACAGAACTTTATATGTCCTAAAGTATATAGGGTTAGCCCTATACTGTTGAGCCATTCAAATTCGTTATGACAGCTATCTGTCAAGTAGAAATGCAACATTAGTTGTCTTGAATAAATTTCTACGCAGACGTAAAGATCATGCAGATGATGACTTTTTGTAACTTGGGTTCTAAAACTACATCAACAACACTCACTAACCAATTTCCTTATTTCGAACTTTCAAATAGCAACTAAGATTAGATTCTTGACTTATTGAACATACATGCACCCCAACAACTTGAAACGGTCATGTGTTGATATAGAAATGAAGTATTGGGTAACGTGAATATGGCTATTATACTATATATGAGGCCAAAAGAACATTACATACTATATACATTAATTTGAATCATTTTGATATTAATAACTTATTTCATAAACAATACAACTGCAAAATGGGTTATTGCAGTTACCCTGTAAGCAGGGGTATGGATGACATTCTCCAAGGGGGAGAGGATGAGGCAAGTGCAGCAGACCTTTTTCCAAGAGGCAGAGGGAGATGCGATTGCTGCGTACACCCTTTGGAGGCTGTGCCTACGCAGTAATTTCCAAGAGGGAGAGGGATCAAAGTGTAATGTCATCTACACCTGCTTGGAGAGGAACTACAATAGCCCAAATGATCTGCTTAATTAAGTAAATTTGGCTATGCCGACGGATAAAACAGACAAGCCTCTTTCTCGTGGTGCTTTCCTATTAAATTCAGTATTGACATGTCTGCCACGCCTGCACAAATAACATTTAGAGTAGGGAATCTATTCGTGTGACAAGAGATGATCACATGAAATCGCATTTTTCTATCATAAAAATGTTCCTCTAAGATATTCATCATTCGAAATCTGAGCTGCATTTCGATCTTAATGTTTCATCAATGTCCTTGTTTGCTGCTAAATTTCAGTTTCTGTTTTCAGTTAGAATTCCTAGCTACAACTGGCTTACATTTAAATATGTACAAGTTTCTATGATCTAAATATGCATATAATAGAATCTTTGCTGAAATAAGTCTTTTAAATTAATTATGTCTGAACCTGCTGTGTTTTCAAAATAGTTACGACTTGAGAAGATCCTTTGTTCGCTGGTCTGCCATTCGCAGTCTGCTCTCGATCAGATCAGCCTGAGAGACATACAAAATGAGATGCCACTCTCACATGTCTACTAAGTGTTTGTTTATCATTTGCTCGGCAATCAGTCCATTCGACTGTCTGTCTGTCTGTTTGTTTGTCTGTCCGCAAACCATCTGCCTGTTTGTCTGTCTGTCTGTCTGTCTGTCCATCCAACCATCTCTCTGTCCGTTTGTCAGTCTGTCTATCCAACCATCTGTCTGTTTTTCTGTCTGTCCAAACATCTGTCTATCTGTCCGTCCAAACATTTGTCTGTGTCCCTGTCCAACCATATGTCAGTCTGTCCGTCCAACATCTGTCTGTCTGTTAGTCTGTCTGTTAGTCTGTCTGTCCAACAATCTATGTGTTCATCTGTAAGGTTCAACCATCTTTCTGTGTGTCTATCTGTCTGTCCAACCATATGTATGTCGGTCAGTCTGTCTGTCCAAACCATCTGTCTGTTTGTCTGTCCGTCCAAACATCTTTCTGTCTGTCTGTCTGTGTTTCCAACCATCTGTTTGTCTGTCTGTCCAGCCAACCATCTGTCTGTCTGTAAGTATGTCTGTCCAACCATCTGTCTGTTTGTCTGTCTCTTCAACCATCTGTGTGTCTGTCTGTCTGTCTTTCTAACCATCTACTGTATCTGTCTGTCATTCTGTCTGTTTGTATGTCTGCTCGTTTGTCTGATTGTATGTATGTGTGTTTGTCTGTCTGTCTGTCTGTCTGTCTGTCTGTCTGTCTGTCTGTCCGTTTGTCTGTCTGTCCTTAGAAAACTTTCAAAAATGTCACCTAATCATGGTGATTTAGATAGATTATTTGATTTTGACATTCAAATTCAAGTCCATTAGTTAATAACTTTGTTGTTTGCAAAGACTGATTTGTATTTTAAAAATCCTAGCTTATGTGCAAGTAGAATCTGTATGAGAATAAATTATCTGTCAGTCTGTTTGTCTGTC
>NC_085086.1:7004132-7029132 GCF_963422355.1 Corticium candelabrum | reverse complement strand
AACTCCATCCATCACAAGCTTTTTTATTCTGGTCTATGTGCATTTTATGACCACAGTATTGAGCGTAATAGAGTATGGTATTTAGTCGTCGATGCGTAAGAGCTTGCCTCCTTCTGTGATATCCAGGAACAACTTGTCCAAGAGCCCATCCAACTCTTTTTCCCATACACGAAAGCCTTTAGTTTGCAAGTAGTCCTTCATCATCTTCCTCCCGTATGCTGGCCCAACCTTATTTCAGCAACGTTGTAATCGGATGTATATGAATATTTAGAGTATATACATATTTACGATTTATCTCTCTAACACCGGCTTTAACGATTTGCCTCAACTCACGATTCGACACACCCGAGCTATAGTGGATGTCGCGTTCAAAGCAAAATGTTCTCACCGATCTCTCAGAAAGTCCTCTAACTCCAGGATCTTTTGGCCTCAATCTATAGCTTATTTCTGAATGCGAAATGCCTACGTTTACCATTCGTCTGATGTCTGCGTCGTCCATTACAGCGACTTCACTAGCTGGTGTGCAAGTTGAGGGCGTGTCTTCCCGGGAATTCCCTCAATGATTATGTGTGAGATCTATCAACGGTGATGATGTCTACGGCTAGCAAATTGCTTTTGCACATCTGGAAAGCTTATAGCTTTTGATGTTCAGAGAGTTTATTTATCGATACAGTATGGTAGGTAGTGTTCGGAGGTAGCTGTTTGCGAGAAGAGGAAAAGGCGTGGCCGTATGTTGTCACACCCCACCTAGTGCTAAACGATTTGCTTCGAAGCCTCTAGTCTCGTTGTTTGTGAGAAGAGTTAGCTAACCTCATCCGTGGCTAACAATGCACATCAAAAAAGCGCATTGCAGCTCAAGAGTCCGAACTACCGCTCGGTAGTAATTGGACGGGTCGACTGCTGTCTCACACCGCAAGACATTCTTGTGTAGACTTTCGCAGCCTCCACTACAGTTGTTTTGTAAGAATCGCCTACGATAGGTCACCTCAACTTGCATCTCCCCATATTGTTTTGGACTAATGTTGTGAAGCGTTCGCTAGGCGTGGTCACACCGCCTCGGCTCTACTAAAGGAGGTTGTATCGGTCAGTAGTCGTCAATAGTTAGTAAAATCATTTCAGTGTGCGTGTGGACACGAGAGACAAGCAACGACGGTTAAGTGGACCATTTGACATGGTGACCATTTCTCAAGGAACGCGAGAGCTGCCAATGAAATTGTCGAAGGTGAGCAGTTTGCGACTGTCTCGAGTTTTCAAAGCAAGTCAAGTTGTACACGGCGCGAACAACTTTAGATGTTAAAACAGTCATACATTGTTAACAAATTAATTAAGGTGATCGACAAAATTCAGTGTTGCGTATCACTGCGTAAGTAGAAGTCATTTACCTGAAATAAGAGGATGGCAACGAGGCGGCAATATTTCCCCAGACCGGAGGTCGATTCGACGAACTCTCGGCTGGTCATCGCTATCAACTCTACGGCGACCCGCTCTTGGTGGAAGAGTCGAATGTGTCCGATGCCTCGTCGTTTTCGCACAGTCGTCGCCTACAGCTGCAGCCAGTTGTAAGTGTAACCAGTGAAGCAAGTCGCCATACTTTTAGAACCGCAACAGCTCCAGCACAAAGAACTTCATGGACACCGGCGCCGTCTTACTCTTGGTCTGCGTTTAGATCGGTAGCACCGAGCAGCAAGAAAGTGCTGTCGCAATCGCCACTCAGACAAATTAAAAAGAGTGTTGACCTGTGGTCTATGGAAGTCGTTCGAAAAACAAGCTGCAGATAGCGGAAGTACGTTCGAAGACGTACGTTCGCTTTGCCGAAAGTGACGTCAGCCTACTAAATATTACTGACTTAGTTCAGAGTTACTTCGAAGTTCAAGGTGTTGTTCCGTGTGACGACCAAATTATTCTAGTGGACAACCACGGCGTACCGTTCGCAGATGCCGACGGAACAAGAGATAGGATATAATTACATCTATGCATGCACAGTATGTATGACGAGGTGTTTATCTAGGAGTCTCTGCAGCAAGCAGCGCGGTCTTCATCAATTTTTCTGTACATGAACATGTCGATCACCCTAAAGCCTTGCATGTTAAAATGCACTAGCAAGCATGCATGCACTCTAGCTGGTATGTATATATACGTTTACGCTTTAACTAATTCACCTAGTTGCTTTTGATGCATGCAGACGTAGGCTTTTGGAATGTACCGTCTCGAAGAATCTGTGCGGTACTCCAGTCGGACTATGACTCAGTGAAGTGATACCTCGATTCTTACGAGAGACGGCACTGATCAAAAGAAAACGAGCTTCATCGGCCACTGCCTTGTCGACATTGATCGGATACGGCCAGCCGCAGTCGTTGAGCTTGAGCACTCGTGCCTCATCTCCGGATATGGATATCCATTTTATGATCGACGGCGAAGTAGAAGACGCGCTAACTCATCTCGGCCGCCTGGAGTCCAGCTTTAAAATAGTACACGAGCGACTCGAGAACATCGAAGACAAGATGGAGCAAGTGACTCGCGATCGGTTGCCATCGAAACGACGCACTAAATCGAAAGCAGCGACAATAGCAGCAAGAATGATGCGTTGCAAAATTTGCCACCTACTCAGCAGAAGTCCGATAGCAGTGTCTATTTGCTGTCGACAATGGCTCGGCTGTGAACGTTGCACTTCTCAATGCGGGCGTTGCCCACTCTGCAAGGCTACGTGGTCAGACGACAAACGTCCTCTGTATCTTAGCACTTTCGACGACATGAAAGAGCTCAAAAAAGGAATACAAAATAGACTTGGGAGCGACGTAGCTCACGACGACAGCTCGTCTGACACGGAACTACCAATCGTGTTACCATCTGCCACAACCCAAGGATCCGGTGCCTCCTCGTCATGCAGCTTGACTGCAGATATGAACGTACGCGCCGACAATGAGCGCCCAGAGATCATCGAGTGACACATTGACATAGTCTACTTAATAAGTAGCTACGGTACCGCTACCGTGTACTATATCTAGAGTGTGCCCATGAAAGCGCACAGTCTACTACTTAATTAATTGTAGTAGGTTGAAGGTTTCGATATTATAATTGTGACTCGATTTTTCCCAGCAACAAACGTCGTTCCGTATACTTCGTCACCACAGTTGCCTAATCGTCGATCCGCTAGCTAGTGGGGAGCCTATCTAGTTATAACATAGCATTTCCTCCAACCGGTTTATCTACAATAAAGATAGCGTGTTGTGTACAATGCACGTACAGTACGTGTACCTACACAGCTATGGACCGAGATATTCGATGGCACAACGTTGTGTGTCAGAGCGAAGTTGTCAAGAGTTGCCACCGTGGTTTGCCACGTGACGAAAAGCAAAGTAAAACAAACACATGCTTGTGTGTTGGAAACGTGATCTTTTGAGCCACGCGTACGAATGGAAGCCCTGCTGACACCCTCGCTGGGACCCCTGCTGTGTCTAGCGTCTTCGGTCATTTCAATTTTCTATTTTCTATTTTCTATTCATACCACAGCAAGGAGGGCAATTCCCAATTCGCTATCTACCCACGCATCCTGCAAAAGACGATAGTATACACCCAGCAGCTGTTTGGCAGGAAACAGCGAAAGTGGAGTCCGGACAATTAGAGACCTCTTTCTCATTCATCAGGAAAGCCAAATGAAGAGGCAACATCTGCCAGATACACTTTGATCTCTGAAACAGCATGCCAAAAAATATAAATAAGCATAAGTTTGCAACAATACCTGATTCTATGTGAATCATAACTACATTATTTTATTATACCTCTATATTTCTCACGAACCATGTACTGTCTTGCTAAGGTGCAACTCAGTTCAGCTATATAACAAGAAATTTTTCAATAAATTTAAAGAGTCTCAGTACTGCTGTACTAGTAACTTTGTGTGTTACATAATGGATGAACATTTGGCCTGTCTTAGACAACTATGTCGTGTATGTGGCATTAGGTTTGGACGTGATGACCGTCGTTATGCCTGCTCTGAGTATTCTAGGCGACTATCACAAGTGTACAGCAACTTACATTTGGAAAACGATGACCCACTTCTTCACCCAACTGACTTCTGTATTGGTTTTTACCCTGCAACGTCAAAGTGTGAAAAAAGCCAAGGAGCGCTGCTGACTGTTGCACAATCACCACAATGGCAAGCTCACTCAGAAGACTGCCCAATCTGCTCGAGCTGCAAGGAGCAAAGAAAAGGAGGACGTCCTTCTAAAAAATTACAAAAGAAAAGAACTGCAGCCGCTAGTGACACTATGCCATCACTTCAGAATGTAATTGATCACATAAAGCAGACAGCTCCTCCATCTCTCTGTTCGGATGTCTCAACTCAGTCTCTCTTGCTCTCTGAGCTTATCCAGCCAGCTCTCCCTCTCACAATAGCGTTGCTTCTTTGTCCAATATATAAACAAATCATGTGGAATTACCTTTTAAACAACTATGCTGTGCACAGTGTGCTGTTGAAGCCAGTAAATCATCAGCTGATATTGTCTGTCCTTTGTGCCAATAATCAATCTCAAGTACAGACGCTATACAGCGTCCATAAAAAATTACCTTAATGTTACTACCTTAGCTTCGAGTCAAATGCACTCAATCTAGTTGGTCAGAATATGTACGATTAGACCAACTCAAGAAGCACCAGTTAAGCTGTGGACAAAGCACCCAGATTAATGCAACACCTATACAACGAACACTACAACATATGTTGCAGAAGCCCTTAGATCAAACATCTGACACAACAGAAAAAAGAGTAGCAAGCAATGTCATCAGGAGAATGGTGAACTCTACATGTGAGCAAGCCTCAGAGGATTCTGTATATTTGAACATTGGTGGAAGGGTAAGTAAGACGTACCAATTAGACAACCCATAAAATTCTAATGTAAAGTGGAGTTTGCTTTTCTCTCTACAGCCATTGACATACTTTCGTGTGCCAAAGCCACTCGTGTCGTCTACTGCATCTTCTGAAGCAACCGTGAGGAGTAAAACTAGGCAAATTGCACGTGTTCGTGAAGCCATCAGGAGGGCAGGAAGCAGTAAACAAGCAACTTATTCATGAGGCCAAGCGTTTGGCAAAAGAAAGACAAGAGCTACTAAAAGAAGCTGGCTTCCAGGGAATACAATACAGTCTCAGCCACAGAAGGCCTGGCCTTAAAGCAGACTTTTCAATTCCTTGGAACAAGTTGAGAGCTCTAAGACAGTAACTACTTAATTTTTTTATTCAATGTTTAGCTATTCTTCTAATAGAAATTACCATACATTGCAGATGGTTATCAAACTGGGGTGTGTCTCTTGCCAGTAAAAAAAGCAACGACAGCTCATGCTAGATTGGTTGCCGCAAGACTTAGAAGCTCAAGAAGTTGTGTTCGCTTTTAAACTACCAGGTGGCGATGAAGAGCTTTGACATGCCCCATGTATTTACATATCTTCACTCAAATCTGTAGTCTACTCACTTCTCGACCAGTTTGAATCTTGTGTGATTTAGACATTACTCAAAAACTTATCATAAATACTGTTTTTTTTGCAGAGCTGATGCATTAGTGTCGCATGACAATGCCATTCCTGTGATGAAGTGTGGATTAAGCTTGTTGGAGACAAGGGTAGGAGGACTTTCAAGCTAGCTGTGCAGATAGCAAATGTTGCATCAGTCAACTCAGTGAAGAACACCTTTGTCATTACATGCTTTGAAGCTGCTGATACAGTAGCATACCTCAACATAGCTATAGGAAGATACCAAGAGCAGCTACAGGAACTAAAAACAACTGAATGGAAGTAAACAAATAAACACAAAAGTAATGTATTCCTATTACAAATGTTCTTTTCTTGGTTAGAGCAGAGATAGTCAGACTGTTTCTTTTTGGAAATTATGAATTTTTCTGCAAGATGTATGGGTTATCTGGACCTTCAGGTATGTACATGTGTAGCAGTATTATGTCATTACATGGCTCTCATAGTACTTGTAGCATTTACCTCCTCCCTACCATAGGTAGTAAATGTTTTACTTATGGTATCTAATCGACAGTTTACAAATGGCAAAACCAGCTGCAGAAAGAACACCATCACAACAAAGGAGTCTTGATCAGCTTATTACAGACTTCAGAAAATGTACAGAGTCAGGGAGCAACATAAAAAGAGCAAAATTCTATAACAATGTTATTAGGCCCCACCTACTAGCTGTTCCAATTGACCATGTAAGAGCAAATGCACTATCATAAGCCTTATTATTGTAATAATTGTAACCATTTTAGGTAGCCATTCCATCACTACATATCAGTCTACGAGTCTTTGCTAAACTTTACAATCAACTGGAACGAGTAGCCCATAAAATAGACAATCAAAGAGTCATCGCAGAAAGTGAGAGGGCTCCAACCTACATGGGTCATGCAACTGAATCTTCTTTTAATTAATTAAACAACACATATCATGAGTACGAGAAGCACAGAAGTTAAAAGAGGAAGCGGGAAAGAATACGTTGGAAGCACAGTGACTCTTTGAAATTGCCAACTGGATAAAGCTCACTGGAAGCACCAACACAGAGTCAACACCATCAGCTGTATTACAATATACGATCAAGCCAAACAGCTCACAGCACAGGCAGATCAACTAATGAGTTGTTGCAAATTTAGATTTGTGGTTGTAATCCGCACCAAGCTATTTATTAATGAATTACTATGTTAATGACCCATGGCTAATGTTACATTCCATTGCAGGAGGATCAAGAAAAAGCCCTTAGATTGGAGTCCTTTCCTCTTCATGATGGCCCTAGTGTCTGTGCTTTAGATAAGACACTACCCGACATAGGCATGGAAAACAAGCCTATCATGGAGGCTCATTCATAGGCAACCACATTCACAAGTGCTGCCAGGTTATTTTAAGCATCTCAATTTATAAAGTTTGCTTATTTAACAATAAATTATGCTATACAAGGAGAAAAAATAGAAAAGCTCTGCAATTCTATTGCAACGGCCGTGCCCCAGCACCTCACAGTAACAAGGGCAACAGCAGAAAACATTGCTCAAGCATTTACAGTAGTAAAATCTAAGCTATTTGCAGCCTGCCATAATGGCTAAAGTGTTAGCCAAAAAAATGGACGAACATGGACTAGAAACTCTAGGATAACAATCAGTTCTAACAAATTGCTGCAAAAGTAATATAAGACAACTCACTGCACGTGTATGTTATAGACGCCAATATCACAGCATTTCTTCAATAACTATAGATCTACGTTGCCCACAGCCTCAATAAACCCTTAATGTATATGTTGGAAGATCACGTGATGCCATTGGTGAGGAGATGGAAATTTGGACTGGGGTTTCATGGTGAACAAGGTGCAGAGTCCATTTATGTCCGACTCAACTCAATGCAACGCACCTACGCCAACATGAGAAACGCTACAGAGAGACTGAAAGCAATCGTGAAAGAACATAACATGTCAGTTTTGTCCTATGTTGCTGAAAACCGGTTTGAGGTGAAAAAAGAGAAAGACTACATACAAAGACTAGACATTACTTATATTTCATGCTCCTTGTTATTGTAACTTTAGACTTTAGACTGCATGAGAACCAGAAAAATCTGTAGGGGCGTTACTAGCTAGAGTCCCGTATCTGGTTTCGGATAAGAAACAAGCTCACCTTCAGCCGATCTGAGACGGTACAACTTCAGTGTTGTAATAGGGCCAAGCTACACTTGTTACTTGTATACCTGACCGAATGATATCATTCGCAAAACATGGAGAAGACAAAACTAAACAAAAACAGGCACTCCTAATTTTGGCGACGACACCGCACCAATGCAATAATTGATACAACCTCACACAGCACTAGTGACTATCTTCTCCATTTCGTCTGCGCCACCGATGGCTTTTGTTAGAACAGTACAAATGCCGATTCCCAGACGCGACTTTACACAAAGTCAGATACCTAAACTGCGCATGCGTAATCTCAGTTGGCGCATTGTATCATTTGCGAAACAGCCGTGAGTATATAGCTGACGATATCCCGTATGTATCAACAGTGAGCGCTTTCACACACAGGGTTAACTCGGGTTAGGATAACTCGGGTAGAGTTATGATAGCCCCACTCCACTCAACTTGCGTTCACACATAGAACACGGGTAATTAGATGCAGATGATGTACAGTAGAGCGAATACATCTATTGCTTGAAGTTTCTGCTGGTAAATAGGAAAGCAGTAACGCCGATAGTCTAACACGAGAAGGACAAGCCATTTTGTACGTTAGCGCGATTCACTCTAGGGCATGTTTTTTCATATATTAGGGCGTGTCTTCGCTTAACCCACTTTAACCCGGTCTAACCCTACTCGAAGCCAGGGTTAGCTTAACCCTCACTTAACCCCAGTCATAGCCCAGGTTAACTTGGGTTTACTAAACTCGCGTTCACACGACCGGGGTAATTGGAGTCTAGCCCAAAGTTACCCTGATTTAACCCAAGTTAACTCTGTGTGTGAAAGCGCTCTGTATCAGCTAGATCTTTTTTTACCGTCTTCATGATCAGATTTGTTTTAATCATCTTTTGAAAATGTTGTGTATATCTTCTGTTGTTATCTAACTTTAGTAAATCGAGAACACGCTGAAGAGTGTCAATTTGGTGGTCTTGTCCTCCCTTCCAGCTGTCGCTTTCTTCTTTCAAATACGTCACCGTTTAGCAGCGTGCAAAAGGCATGATACTAATTGAAGGTCCAACTGTAAAATTGACGAAGCCATTAATTGTTATAAAGTTAGTTTGAGAAGTTCTATTTTACTGACCAAGCAAAACGCTAGCTGACTGGCCAAACCACGCTACGTAGCAACGGTCGATATGCCCCGCTCTCCATTATTTGCAGCCAATCAGCATTACGTCTAATTGCCCGTGATTTTGGTCATGAAAAGTATCAAATGTGATTGATGGTGGAATCGGTGGTTTCTTTAGGTAAATTGCGTTTGCATACACACACACACACACACACACACACACACACACACACACACACACACACTAGATCCTAGTCTCGCGTAGCCAGACACCTTTCCGCCGCGTCCTTCCTGGCGTAATGGGGGTCTGGTGAACGGCCTTTGATGTCGCTGTGGGCCGCGTAGCCAGAAATCGGCTTCTAAAGACAGGATTTTGTTTCTTAAATGTTTCACTAAATACCAGACTGGTATGCACGCTGTGCAATCCTATCTCATTGCCTTCTCTTGTTTCTTAGAGAACAATTCGAAGACTACAGCTAGAGTTGTTGCTGTTTGTGAAATCTGCATGTTTACAGCAACGATTAAAAGCTACTGCAATTTGTGTGTGTGTGTGTGTGTGTGTGTGTGTGTGTGTGTGTGTGTGTGTGTGTGTGTGTGTGTGTGTGTGCGCGCGCGCGCGTGCGTGTGCGTGTCTGTGTCTGTGTCTGTGTTTCTTTCTGTGTGTCTGCGTTTGTCTGTTTGCGTATGTGTGTCTGTGTTTCTCTGTTTGTGTGTCTGTCTCTGTCTGTCTGTCTGTCTGTGGTTTTTGGGTTTGTCTGTTTGTCTGTTTGTGTGTCTCTCTGTCAGTGGAATCTGTGTGTGTGTGTGTGTGTGTGTGTGTGTGTGTGTGTGTGTGTGTGTGTGTGTGTGTGTGTGAGGAGGTTGTGTGTGTGCGTGTTCGTCTGTCTGTTTTTTGGTGTGTGTCTGTCTGTGTGTGAGTCTGTCTGTGTGAGAGTCTGTCTGTATGTGAGTCTGTCTGTCTATCTGTGAGTCTGTCTATTTGTCGATCTGTGTTTGTCTGTCTTTGTCGTTCTTTGTCTGTTAGTCTGTCTGTATGTGTGAGCGTCTTTCTGTGTTTGTCTGTCTGTCTTAATATATATATATATATATATATATATATATATATATATATATATATATATATTTCGTATATTGAAACTAGTACTCTCACACTGAACTGTAAAACAAGTAAGCAAGGACGCAGGCCCTACGCTAAAACTAACTGCTAACGCTTAAACAACATATCTGTCTCTCGGTCTCTCGGTCTCTCTGTCTCTCTGTCTCTCTGTGTAACTGTCTGTGTATCTTTCTGAGTGTCTGCCTCTGTGTCTGTCTGTGGGTCGGCCTGGGTGTCTGTCTATCTGTCTGTCTGTCTGTCTGTCTATTTGTCTGTCTGTCTGTCTATCTGTTTGTCTGTCTGTGTCTGTGTAGTATTTGTAACAGCATTCAGCAAATCCAGAAGCCAATTTTAATGCTTCCATGTTTATGTCGTATTGGAGAGAAAGTGTTTCTACAATTTTGCGAAAATGCAATGCCAAGTTATTCTTAGAGAATTTTTTAAAACTGTTACCAAATTTAAAAGCTTCTACCATATGTACAAGTGGAATCTGTATGAGAAATGTATATCTGTCTGTCTGTCTCAATGCATATATTTTCTGTTTATCTGTCTGTCTGTCTGTCTCGCCTGCTGACTGGCTGGCTGTGTCTGTCTGTTTATATGTTTGTGTGTCTGTATGTGTGTGTGTGTTTATGTCTGTGTCTATATAAGGTGCTTGAGTGCGTGTGTGCGTGCGTGCGTATGTGTGTACGAGCGTTCGTGCGTGTGTTTTAGTAACGTCTTCATATTTCCTTAATTCCTATCCACTTATCTCATTATAAACTAAAATCTTTCAAAGTCCTCTATTGTTGCAGAATTTTAGCAATTCTTAATATAATTATTTAACTGTAACAATCAGTCTGTCAATACACAATGATATCAGACGTTTCTTCCGAATTTTCACTTTGTGCTACAGACCTTGCAACTGACTACCAGTAACCATGACCAAAGACTCAACAACACTGAGTTGAGCCTGAAAGTTAGTGTTTCTAAAAATCAAACAAAAAATCAGTTATGATTGTAGTTGGATAAAGTGATGAACGTCATCTAGATTATGGTATACATATGGAATACTTAAACATTATATATTTATAAATTACTCAATAAATGGTTGGCTTTACAAACCGACTTACAAAATACTTTACAAAACACACACACACACACACACACACACACACACACACACACACACACACACACACACACACACACACACACACTCACTAACACAAACCCGGACACACAGGCACGCACACAGATAAACAAATACACAGACATAGACACACGCACAAGCAAATGCACACGCTCAAGCACACACGCACACACAGAGTGACACGCAGATGTGGAAAAACACAAACACAAACACGCACACACACACACACACACTCACTCACTCACTCACTTACCCGCACGTACACAAACACACACACTTAATTATTCTAGTGTGTGCACTCAAATTGGCAAAACGTGCTATAGCAATACTATTTGACGGAATCACCTTAGAGATCCTGACACCAATGCTCAAATCGTCATACAGATACATTTCATGAGTCTTTTACAGATTCCAAAGTTATGTTTTACTTTAATTTTACATCAAATATTTGATCAAATTTGAAATAGGTATAATTAGTTATTGAGTTTGTGTAATTTTATTATGATTAAAGGTTAGCCTCGGTTCCAGGCACTCCCTGTCCTACTGCAAGTGAGAGGTATATGGGGTCAAAAGTAGGAGGAGCGAGCGGGAAAGCGTCTGGGCGCACTTCTACTACCAAGGAGTTCAGAGGCGGGAAAGTTATTAAACATGAAACGCTCTGCACCAATAGAAATGTCCCGCTCGCTTCGAGCGGTGGTTTTGATTTGTCTACAAAAAGAGCAATACCACTTAGTTTACGGTTACAATTCTAGACATGCTAATTACCGTTGCTAGGCATACAGTTTGGCTAGTATTACAACAGCTGCAGCGTTTCTTGCGATGGAGGTCTTGCCGAGTAAATTAGAAATCGAAGCTACGCCAGTAGTTAGACTGATCCTCGTAGATCCATCTCAGCAGTAGCTGTTTGCTGTCCTCAATTTGTGATTGAACCTCTGAAGTCGTTGCAGCACCTCTGCGTACATGATATGTCAACTGGCTCGAGAAGACGATGTTCTCGCATGTTTTCGAACTGGCTATAATAATGGCAAGTCGACGATATCCCACATGATGCTAAGTGTCAGTGTGTGCAACACTCTGCGGGTCTTTGGTAATTTAGACTGCTCTTTCCATGCAAGCCATTGCTTTCTCTCATGAGAGTCCAGGTAGCAAGCTTGACAGAACACGGTGTAACAGCTGCAATGATAGGCGATAGCTTGCTTGAAGACCAACAGATTCAACGTGGTGATGTCAGAGTTGTGTGTGGTAGTCGAGTGGAGAAACGCCCTACAACAGAGCGCGATGAGGTCGTTGCTGTGTTTGCAGATGAAATTGACTGCGTCGTTCAGTGGTTAGCCTGTTTTTGCTGACTGTTTCGATGCTTTTCGAATGGAAAAGAACTGATTGATGAGTAACCTACATCGTATTACGATTGCATTGTGCAACCTAATGCAGTTAGACTAATGGCATAATTTGGATCTAATAGCTTTCACGCCCCTGAACTCGTTTGTATTAGCATTGAGCCCAGACGCTTTCGCGCTCGCCCTTCTTACTTCTGACCCCATAATTGTCACGTACGACAGTACGCACGGGTTGCGTCTGGAACAGAGGCTAGATTAATTTAAAGGTTTGATTTTTAATTAATATTGACTTAATTATGCATTTGAAAGTTGTCCTCTGATACAGGAATTGCAATTGACTGTCAGCGATCATGAACAAATGCTCAATAGAACCGAATTAAAATTAATGGCTAGTTTTCAACATGTAGCATTATACAGTTAATGTTTATACCGAAATAGAATATCTTGGCATGGCGCATAATTCGTTTGAAATGAACAAGATGGGTAAATGGATAGCCAAAAAGTGATATTTTGCAATCTATGCAGGAATCACAATCTGAGCTGGTTAAATAAAATTCAACGCTAAATACATTGTCACTGCAAATAGGGGTAAACTTTTAACATTCGACATTTCCTTCAAAGTTATAAAACTACATTTAATTAAGGGTTAATGTTTCTAGAGCTTACAATCAGAGGTAGTTACAATAACAGACAATATCAAACAGCAAAATTTATCATAAAGGTTCTTCAACATTAATATTAACATGTCATGAATGCAAGTTATTGTCTATATGTTGATTTCCCGTTCAGGAATTAAAAGGAGCTGTCGATAGCGTAAATGATACAGTACATCTACAATCACAAGAGCAGCAGGTATGCATTTTGCAAATGCAGCCGAAAATGATCGTGTCTCCTATTGCCTTCTTTTGACATCCATCTTAAATATTTGTGTCACTCGCTCTATGAATGTGTGTTGCATTTGTGTTTGATTAATTAATGATTTTGACCATGTGAAGGTTTGAGCTCTACCTTTGTACCTGAAAGCTACTGCAATTTGTGTGTGTGTGTGTGTGTGTGTGTGTGTGTGTGTGTGTGTGTGTGTGTGTGTGTGTGTGTGTGTGTGTGTGTGTGTGTGTGTGTGTGTGTGTGTGTGTGTGTGTGTGTGTGTGGTGTTTATGTGTCTGTGAATGTGTGTGTCTGTTTGTCTGTCTGAGTGTTCGTCTGAGTGTCTGTCTGTCTGTCTGTCCGTCTCTCTCCCCTCCCCGCTGGCCCGCCCGCCTGTCCGCCGGCCTATGTGCGCGTGTCTGTCTGTATTTTTGGTGTGTGTCTGTCTGTGTGTGAATCTGTCTGTCTGTCAGTCTGTCTGTTTGTCTATGAGTCTGTCCATTTGTCTGTCTGTGTGTTTGTCTTTCTTTTTGTCTGTCTGTTTGTCTGTGAGTCTGTCTGTATGAGTCAATGTCTGTCTGTGTCTGTCTGTGTGTATATCTGTGTGCCTGTCTGTCTCTCTGTCTCTCTGTCTCTCTGCTTTTCTGTGTAACCGTCTGTTTATCTTTCTAAGTGTATGTCTCTGTAGCTGCCTGTGTCTCCGTCTCTGTCTGTCTCTCTGTTCGTCTGTGTATGTGTAGCATTTGTCACGGCATTTAGCAAATCCAGAAGCCAATTGTAATGCTTCCATGTTTATGTCGTATTAGAGAAATAGATTTTCTACAATTCTGCAAAAACGCAATGCCGAAGTTATTCTTAGAATATTTTCAAAACTGTTACCTAATCAGGATCAGTTAGATGCATTTAAAAAATCTTAGCATATACACAAGTAGAATCTGTATGAAGAAATAAGTTGTCTGTCTGTCTGTCTGTCTGTCTGTCTCAATACATATATTTTCTTGTTTGTCTGTGTGTTTGTTTGTCTGAGTGTCTGTCTGGGTGCTTGTCTGTCTTTCTGTCTGTCTCTCTGTCTGTCTGTCTTCCTGCCCGCACGGTGGCCCACCCGTCCGCCTGCCGGAGTGTGTATGTGTGTTTGTGTGCGTGTGTTTGTGCGTGCGTGCGTGTGTGTGTGTGTGTGTGTGTGTGTGTGTGTGTGTGTGTGTGTGTGTGTGTGTGAGTGTGTGTGTTTGTGTGTGTTTGTTTGTTTGTGTGTGTGTGTTTGTTTGTTTGTTTGTGTGTGTGTGTGTGTGTGTGTGTGTGTGTGTGTGTGTGTCTGTTTTTTGGTCTGTTTCTGTCTGTGTATGAGTCTGTCTGTCTGTGAGTCTGCCTGTCTGTGATTCTGTCTATTTGTTGATCTGTGTGTTTGTCTGTCTTTGTCTGTGAGTCTGTCTGTATGCGTGAATGTCAGTCTGTGTTTTCTGTTTGTCTATCTGTGTGTCTGTCTGTCTGTCTTAATACATATATTTCATACATTGAAACTAGTACACTCGAACTAAACTGTAAAACAAACAAGCAAGCCCGCAGGCCCTACGCTAAAACTAATTGCTAACGCCTAAACAACATATCTGTTTGTCTGTCTCTCTTTCTCTCTGTCTATGCTAGGACAGTAAACGTAATCCTTCTCTGCGACCCCGGATATCGGACACCACCATCATTCACCGGACACGACCTCTCCCATGAAAACGCAAATGCAATTCTGCAATTTCGCACCTGAGATAGGTTTGTAGGTGACTAGCTAACACAACAACACTATCACTGTCTCCGTCTGCTACTCTCCAGGAGAGATAGCGCACGCTCATTGAGTCGAGGTAACGCTCCTTTCGTCGGACAGTCGTTTTTTTCTTTGCAGCAGCAGTCTGTAGGTAAAAATGTCATGAGAGAGAGTTGGAAGGAAATATTGTACGGCCCCCAATTCATTTGACCTTTATTTGACTCAGCAACGGTTAGTAGCGGAAACTGCTGAATTTTCTCTGCTGACAAGCTCACTCTGTTGGCATCTACTAGCCCTCCGGTACTGTCTAGTCTTCCCAACGTAAGAATTTGAACTCCTGAGTGTCTTGCAGAACAACTGCACAGGCTTGATGCACATGGATGTAGCAGACGATTCACGTCATCCATGTTCAAGCTTAGCGGTGAGCACATTCTCCCAACTCGCACAGGAACAGCCCTTGCTTTCCTTTCAAGGCCCCTAAATTGTTACTTGGCTCTGAATAGGACGTGTGCAGGTGTTCTGATCTCAGTTTGATATCTACCTTTGCTGACCTTGCACCGTCACAAAGTCCAGCACGTCGTCGTTGGTACAACCAGCTGTACCGAATGCAGGAAATTTGTTTACTATCAGAGCAGCTAGAACCTTCACTCCTGCTTCTCCTATGTAGAGTTGAATTAGATAAAGTCAAGTCCTCGTCAACGCGCGCTAGGCAGTGATCGACTTTCTTTGCAAAGGGTAAAAGAGCGTTTTAGCACTTCAACCCTGCCCTCTCATCGGTTTCGGTTGTCGTCTTCTTTGTTGAACGGCTAGTTCGTTCAAGCGACATCTTCTACACGTCCTAGTGGGGGCGTGGTTGTAGGAGAAATGACTCAGAATTGCCATCAAGCACTCTAGGCAAGTGGTCTGCGTTCTGCGGCGTTTCAGATAGCTGAATTTAATCAACTGCAGTTATTTGTAACCTGGACCTGTTGCTGAGAATGTAGGAAGGCAAGAAAATGGGTGTCCGACGATTGGGGCCGTTACCACGGGCGTTTGACCGACTGTAACTCATACAGATCTTGGCTGACATGCAGGGTAACAACAAGATTTGTAGGTAAAGAGTTGTTGATTAGCGATATATAAGTAACTAGGCCGAAGGATGCGTGTGTGCAATTTAGACGCTACTGTCCGGTGAACGATGTGTTTGTCCGATGACCTGGGTATGCAAGGCTCAGCACAGTTTTCAATCTCACTCTAAGCAGAGAAGAGGTACAATGCTCTCTCTTGGTGTGCTCAATTACAACTTGGATACCTACATTTATGATTTGTTAGGGACTGCGTTCAAAAACGGATAACTGAGAATTCGCGTCCGGAATATGATGGTGTCCGAGGAACGGGGCCGTGCTCTATTGCCTTTTTCAACCGCAGGCGATCCCCCATGACAGGAAAGAGACTCTTAAATTCGTTTGAATCACCTAACAAATCCATGAAAGCTGCTCCATCGATTTCGTTTTCTGCAAAAGACACTTGCACGAGCAACTCGTAGACCTTCTACTAATTTTCTATTATATAAAATTAGCAAAGCGTTCTAATTTCTTTACCCTCAAAGAGATCTTGAACTCTGCTGTTGAACGACTTCCTATCCAACCACTCTCGTATATCACTCGTTGATACCCTCCATGACGTGGCCGCGCAAACAAGAATGAACATGCAACGCGCATGCGCTCTGGTAGGTTGACTGCTCTGTCATGGTGTCATGTTCTACGCATCGGGCAACATCTAGAAGTTCTTTAGTTAGACACGTACTGAAAACTCATTAGCATCATGCTAATTTCGTCGTCCATTGCTCTCATACCGGATGCGGTCGTTCGTACGGGAATTGGAAGAGTTTCGTGCAGCATCTGCGGCGACGACATGGAAATTTCAGTTGTGGTAGGCTTGATGATTCTTTTCAAATGACGGAGACAAGTGAAGAAATACCAGATTCAGGCTTTGAAAATTCATATGACAGTGCAAAACGCTCAAGGTTGGATAGAGCTAATAATTCTAACTGTCAGACCTCAACAGGCGAATATTTACTGCGTTTGAAGACTCAGACCGGCCTTTCTCAGTCGGCTATAGATACAGCTGTAGACGCTACGGAAGATCTCATTGCTTCAGTACTAGGACAAGTTAGAACAAAAATCCTGGAAAGAGGTGGAGACATACGTCAACTTGGTAATGTGTTTGACCAATGCTGCTCTGACTGTAAAAGTTGTTTCTCCAATTTGGGTAGAGTCTATCAGCAGGAACTGTTTTACAGAAACCACTTTCACGTAGTAGTAAGTGTACAGCAATTAGACAGAGGTAGTAGACACGCCTTCAGTGATCAAGGCTGTACTATACTAACTATTGATTTGCTAAGGAACCGGTTCCAGTGAGATGTGATTCTGCCCAGTCATAGGAGTCATTTCTGACATGGCAGATACAAGGAGGTGTTAGACAACCAGTAGAGAAATTGCCAACAGGATAGTATGTTTCTTTTCTGAAAAATTGGAGGTAAAATGAGTTTTGTCAATGACTTTTTGTATATTTTGTATTGTGTAAATGTGTTTTATGCAACAAGTTCTGAATACAAGCTAAGTATTTTCAAATGTGATGAACAGCCATATCTGCAGTGATGGCATAATATGAGATGTATGTGATGGCAATTACTGCAAAAGCCATGAACTGTTTGGACAAGACGATAGAGCTCTTCAAGTCATAGCATACTTTGACGATGTAGAAGTTGTCAATCTTTTGGGATCTAAAGGAAAGAAGTATACAGTGGTTTTGTTGATTTTCCTAATAACAATTTGTAGAACATGCTGTTTATAATGTTTGTGAAGGTTGTTTCTACTACATCTTAGCAAACTTGGCACCTGTCCATAGGTCTGCTGTGGAAGCAATTCAGCTAATTGCCGTTGCAAAGACAAATGACATACCAAGTTATGGTGTTGATCTTTTTTTGCAGGCATTTGTGGATGAGATCAACACTCTTTCGGTTTGTTTGTTGAACTTTCATTTTTCAGAAGAACTGTCAAGCCATTTGTTTCCTTAGATGGGCCACACATTTATTATACATGGAAATGAGCAACGGTTATCTGGGTCTGTGGTTGCATTTTGTGGAGACATTTCTGCAAGCAATTTCTTTGGTGGATTTAAAGAAGGAGTTGGAGGAGCATTTAGAAAGTGTTGTCAATGTATGGCTAGTGATTCAGACATACAAAACAAGGTACGTTTATTCAATTTGTAATGCTAATAATATCCAAACTTATCATCACAAAGTGATACTTCATTACTTGTGATACTATGGCAACTTGTTTGATTAGTAGTACGACATTGCCCTTATTTTTTAAGAAAATGTAGCAACTCCAGTGCTCATTATTGTCATTATTATGTATTGTAATAATATTGTGTCAATGCTCCTTGGGTGTATGGCTGCACTAGCGTGTACACATACACGATAGGGGAAGGTTCTTTTGCAGCACATCTTTTTGAACATATTGCAGGTACAGAGTGGAATATAAGGTAAATGTTTGGTCGGTCGTGCTCTAGCAAAAGAGGTTGCCCGACATTTTAAAATTTTGGGCATTCATTCGTATTTGATTTCACAATCCATTCACTTGTAATTATCTACATCAACATTTAGTTCCATTTCTTTATTTGTTTTATCATATTCACTATTGTATTTATTGCTATCAAAACCAAAACATAAAATTTGGCTTGTTTTCTGTTGTTCTGTTGCATTGTTATTGATCATTATGACGGGTGTTTGTCATGGTGGTTACAATTCATTGTAGCTAAAATTTTATTAAAATTTAGTTAAAACTAGGCTCATTGAGTAATGACATGAACTGATCAAGAGATGAACAAGCTAATCAAGAGCATGTTTATCCTAGTCGACTGCAGCTTGTGCAATAAACGGTGCTTGGGGCAATAAATATGATATTTCTCTAAAACATCATTTTGCATTCACACATCTGGAGATTATCAACTCTAGATCTTGCCTGCTGCTTCAGTCAGTTGTCTGGACTTTTGGGTTGCTCGTTGATTCCCTACCGTCGATGCAATAATTATTACACGTAAACAGTCATGTATAGGTATGTCTGGTCAAAGCAAAATTGTGGTTGGTCACGAACACCAGTCGGTTGGTCAATGACTGATGACCGACCGTTATATTCCACTCTGCAGGTATTTGCGTGTATCACTTATTTCTGGTGGGGACTGTGCACATGGGTATGAAGCTAGTATTGCACAATACAACATGTGCTATGCCTGCAATTTCTGTCAGACTCGCTGTTTTGGACACTATTGTTCTATCATTAATTCTAGGATTTTGCAAGTTGAAGAGTCGTTTTCTGAAGGACATTTGTTGCATGGTAACATTTGACAATGAGTGATGTCTGATGTCTGTGCTCACAGCATTAGATATCGGAACTCACTATGGAGTCAATGCCAGATCACAGTGTTGGATTTACATTTAGAGTTTAGCAGACATCATATACATTCAAAAAATGGTCATTGCAAACACCAATAGAAACAACAAAGAAGTTTTATCCAAACATGTAAACATTTTTGTGGCAAAATAGAAACTTTAGAGTCTTTATCTTACCAAAAATGAAGAGTTTCTGGTGTGGCCTGATTATTTTTTATTTCTATTTATAAAACGGTAGACCAATGTGTTGATTTTAAAATGCTAATTCTGTTTGTCACAGTTTACAGAAAGCAAGTTTGTTATGAGGAATGAAGTGATGCATAAAGAACAGTGTCAGCAGCTGGAAGATTCTGACTTACGCTCTCTCTTCTCTGTCAATTATGGGTTAAATTATAGGAGTGTTTTAATTAAGCAAAATCAAGAACTTCATAGTCACTCAGCGCGTACCATTTGACTTGATGCATATTCTTTTGGAAGGAGTGATCACCAGAGAAATTAGGTTAGTATTACACAGCATTTTGCTAGACTTGTACAGCTTTATCAGATGTTTGTCTAGAGTGCTTCTTCAACACTGCTTTTCTTAGAGGTATTTTACATTTGTAACCCTGAACCAACAAAGCAAGTATGTAGATCTAGGATATAATGAATGCAAAGATCATCCCACACAAATAACAAGAGATCCTATAGATCGAGATGAGATGTTAGGTCAGCGAGGTACATTTGTATGAATATCAACAGTTTTTCTGGTTTGGTAAATGATTTAATTTGTTGTAGCTGCTCAGTCATGGTTTTTGGCATTGAACGTTCCAATTTTCATAGGTGAATATGTTCCAGCTGATGATGAACACTACTTTTGTTTTCTGACATTGCTGGTAATATTGGCGATATGTGTTGCAACAACTGTGACCACTGATGATGCTTGTCTCCTGGCAGCTATGATTGAAGGCCATCACCACCGATTCTGTCACTTATATCCTGGCAAAACAATAACACCTAAAATGCGTTGTATGGTTCATCTGCCAAGTCAGCTTTTGAGGTACTGTTTAAACATGTTTAATTAATAAATTAACAGATTTTATATGCTTTTTCAAGTAGAAGTGTTTGCTTTTGGTGTCTTGTTTATGCCCCCACCATATACCAAACATTTGTTTTTTCATTAGTTGAATATTTTATCGTGGACCTCAATTATAATTGGCAATGTGTGTACAATTTACACTATATGAAGATTTCATTAGTGAACATAACAATAGAATGTTTGTAACTGTAAGTCACACTTTACAATCTGAGTAGCAGCTTACTAAGTAGATATAGCTTGCTAAAGTTATTACGTTGCCCAGAAACTCAGCCTCTTTGAGGTGGACATAATATATTTGCCATTATACTTGAGGGCAGCTCACCAGGATATTTTATACATAATTAAGTCCTTCTTTAGAAACAAGTGACTGAGGACTGTATCTATGAGATTGATTCAAGTGTGATTTATAATACTGATCAGCTTCATGGGTTACTACTAAAGCACAGGATACCATTTTTCAACGCTTGGGATCACGCCTCCTTCAGTCAGTTGCTTTCATTTTACTAGATCCACTTTCAATCTGTTTCAGTTTGTTGAATTTCTTTACTGACAAAGGTTCTGTTTGTTGATTTTGTATGTTACTGCAATAATGTTCACAGAAGGTGCTCAAACTTCTTCCTCGTCGTTTAATTCTAATCAGTGAAAAAGATTGCTTATTGCTTTTTTCACGAACATATGGTTGTTGCCAACTGGTGCACTATTAACCTTGGGCATGCACAGTGTCAGATACCAGTCTTTTGCATCTAAGGTGTGGGTTAATATTTGAACTCGAGTTACTATTATTTTAAACTTATCGGATGCACAGGTTACTATTTGAGTGCAGACTTTTATTCAGAAGTATGGTAATATCTTTACATTGTAAAGTTGCAGTAATACTCTGGATTTAGGTTAGATGAAATTGCCAACACAAATATAGTTGATATTAATTACTAACATTGCTATTGTCATGCTAACTTTCTACCTCTACGGACTATGTGGTGTATGAGATTTGAAGGAAAGAATGGACACTTTAAACGTCTTGTCAAATGAAATTTTAGAAATATTCTTTATTCACTGGCTAAGCAAGCACAATTGTACACGTACGTGACATTGCTTGTTGTCAAGTCCTGATGGGTCATCATCATATCTAGCAGTGGAAGATGTTGTCCACTCTGATATAGAAATTAACTGCTTGGGAATTGATTGTAGGTTTATGACTTTGTTCATTTCTTCAGGAACTACTATAGACTTTACCAACCACCTCTTAGCAGAGCAGCTCTGAAGATAGCTTGGTTCAAGGAATCAAAACTTCATTGTGGGTTTTGAGGTATGTGGTTATTCTTTTTTGTAACTGCCGTAACTGCATGAAAAGCTTTGTTCCTGTGCAATAGTGCTAAAGGTCTTACCATGCGAAGTGTTATATACAAAAACGGCTCTGTAGTTAAGATTCCAGCACTTAATCCAGATATTGACTTCACTTTTGCTACAGTTGATCTCATTATGTGGCAGAGAATGAGAAATATTTTGTTGTTCGATGTCTTGAGATCTGCTCTTTCAATGATCACTTTTACTCATATGAAGTTCAGCCAAGCGCAAAGAGTACACTGGTTTCATGCAATTCTCTTATAGAGAATGAGTCATCCAGTATCAGAAAAGTTGGTGACATGCTGTTGGTGACTGAAAGAATTGCTGTTTTTCATCACATACCTGGACTTTAGATATGTAGCATATATTTTCTTAATTGTGTGACTGGTGTAAACAATACTTCACGTGTGCCTTAGACTTCTCTATACTAATGTACAAAGCACCAGTTGCAGGTTTTGTTTCTAACTGAGATTATTAGAATTTACACATTTTTCTTGTTGTAGAGTAGAAGGTTTGATTTAGCACACTTGTTGTAAACGTTTCAACACATCAGTACTTGTTACCAACAGGCATCATAATTTAACACACTGTGTTAGTTTGTGGTTGTATTGTTTCAACACAGGCATGTGTGGTTTTGAGGATAATTGGTTAGATTCTAAATATAGATGTCTTGTTTCCACACGTGGTTCTCTATTTTTAACACTTTGTATCAAAACATGCGTGGTCGCTTGTTTAAAGCACTATTTCTTACATATATAAACGACATGTTGTAACTCTACAAACGCCCACCAAAGACTCTAGGCTGCATACGTTGTCTAGATTTAGAAACGTGGGAGAGTTGGCACTTCAATTGGTTTTGTAGAGGTAAAAACGCAGCCTTGATGCAATCACACAAGAACACGAGTGAAAAATCTTCAAAAACTAGATTCTCTGTAGTTTATAGATAAAATTTACTTAGACACTTCCTTTCGCATGCAGTCTCTCCAGTCTCCCATAGAGTATAGTATACCATCGCCGTAACTCACAGTTGAAATGTCGTACAAACGACCGTCGCCAAGACATCGAAATACCTGTCGAGTAACGAAAGCTTGCCTTCTATCATGACAGCCAATACGGGCACCACAGGGAACGCTTTTCACACCCACGCACTATTATCTCTAGAGCTATGAAGACGGTCTTTCTCTTCCTCATTCTGACTATTTCTGGAGTAAGTCTAAGAATTTTCAGCTTTTACTCTACTATCTATAGTGCAAAAAGTGCACAGTGTGCTCGCAGTGCTTGCGTAGCGAGGTCTAGAGCAGCTAGTAAACATGCGCATCTGGTTGTGGTTGTCTTTTTCTTTTTCTCCTGGAGCTAGGCAGGCGTCATTGTTAGTAACATGCGTACGATGTTTATTGCGTTGTCTCTGTTGTAGCTGCTGGCTCTAGTGTTTTTCAAAAACACGGAAGCAGAGACGTACAACGAAGCCTGCCTCATAAACACGCTCTTCCGAACGGTAAAAGCAAAGAAACTGTCGCAAACGTGTATTCTAGAGAAGCGCATTCCGAGTGCGTATTTCGTTGTAGGTTTCTGAATTGCAGGCGACTCTGAAGGTATACTAGGCATGACGACGTCTGTTTGCATGATTGTGAATGAGTCTGTCTGTTGCGAGGTAGCCTTTCTTTTTGTTGTTTAAGAGGAATTTCGCGTCTTTCGACTGCAGAATACTAGAAAATGTTTGAAAACCGGCGATTGACTGTATAGCGTGCATGCCATGTGGGAAAGCAGGAAGTCTGGTACTCGTGTGAAAGAGCAGGAAGTCTGGTACTGGTTTGAAAGTTTAGATAGGTGAAATTAACAACTTTTTAAACCCAGTGACGAGAAGGCTGCAGATCTATAGATGAAACTAAATCTAGGATTGGTCAATTAACTGTGCCAATAGAACAAAATCAGTAAAACTCCTTTTTTGGCACATCAGTGTTTGCCAAAAAGGGTTTTTACACTGGCATGCATGTTGCTACAAGTCCCAAAACATTTTGAGAAAATGATGGGTATGTAGGGATGGGTATGTACTTATGTCATTTATGCCCATCTCCTACATCACATTCACAACTGCTGCAAGCCATATAGGTAAAAAGATTGTCACGTAGGAGATGGGCATAATTGACATAAGTACATACCCATCATTTTCTCAAAATGTTTTTAGACTTGTGTAGTTTGAAATGGAAATGACAGTTCTACTAGACGTGTGCAGCTCGGCCGGGATGTCAATCTTTGATTGCATCTGTAGACACTCCCCCCTTTACGCTCAGCATACACGGAATTACGTAGCAGCTGACGGATTTACGTAATAACACTGATTGCATCTATAAACAACTCCCATTACCTAGGGATCCACGGAAGAGATACACGCCGTGCACAGAGAGTCAGACAGGACGCCGCGTCGTTGAACACAGTGGTACTGTACATGTTCAACTACACGCAACTATAAGCAGCATGTAGCAGCAGGTGGAAGTAGCAGCTAGGCTTCCAAACGGTAGTCACATGTACACACGTGACCGGAACAACATGGCGTTGTGGGAAACAGTACGTGGAACTTCATGGCAGCAGTTGACTGATACAAGGTGACTTTGCACATTTCTAGCTTTTGGGTCAGTGCAATTCTTCGGACAAGAGCGAATCGTTTGGTGTGACTCTCGTCGTTGTAGCTGCTTCGAGTGAGGCGCTAGCCTGGCTGACAGTGAAATGTGAAATGTGAATTGGGAAATGGGAAATGGGAAATGGGAAATGTGAAAGAATAAATCAGGTTTTTTACTTGCCGATAGCTGGCTTCTGAGGCGCTTAGTGTCAGCGGTGATAGTCTGGCTACCATTAGGAACATTTGAAGTTGAGCGCTACGTGGGTCCGAGATCTCTGTAAGGAGTTCTGGGAGATCCGGTTCGGATGCGTTTGGATACTTTTGTATGGGCAGCCATTTAGATTCTTCGCATCCCTACATAGGGAGTGCGGATAAGTTGAAGGGCACCACTAATGACAAGTTCTAATTGAGTTTGTCAACATCAGTGAAGTCTGCGGCCAAGACTTCTTCGCTGTTCTACAACATTTCTTAATTATGTTGTGTTTGTTTTATCAATAGAACAACGCCATATGTAGGACTAAACTAAATTCACTGAATTGTAGTGGGATATGTGGAAGAAACATATAGTAGCTATCAACTGTCAGGTGTTGGTTT
>NC_085086.1:6974972-6987472 GCF_963422355.1 Corticium candelabrum | reverse complement strand
TAAAAACAGTCGACTTGAAATTTAGAAAATGCATAGGCTGCTCATTGCAGTGTCCTGTTGCTGCTTTCTTTTACCATCCACCGTGTTTCTAGGAGTTGTAATCAGATATAGCGAAAATGTCACAAAATGTTAACCAGCAAAACTTTAACACACACACACACACACACACACACACACACACACACACACACACACACACACACACACACACACACACACACACACACACACTGGCAGACAAAAACAGCAATAAGACTATACGAGCAAATTGCAATTACAAACGATTCTTCGTTTTGTAGAACTTGAAATAGATCCTTCGGAATCAAGATAGCGACATAATTTGCATCTTAACACTGTAGCTAAATTAATTAACAACGTATTACGTGTTAGGGTGAGTTCTTGGAGCACGCGGTGCGTAAGTTTAATTAATGTGTATGTTGTGCTCAAAGTGCACATTTGTACAATTCATGGATTAACTTTACAAACCATAGATCCCAAATACAAACAATGCATACCTAACCCTAACCCTTACACTAACCCTAACCCTACCCGTAACCCTAAGCCTAACACTAACCATAGCACTAACCCTAACTCTCCAATTACCGGAACAACTAGAAATACGCAGTTTGTTTATATCAAAACTCTGCACATGACAAATACGTTCACTTAAACGCAGTACGTTGCAATTATTGAAAACTTGTTCTCACAGACTGGAGTTGTCAACAATGTGTCTTCAAGCGACGACTTGCCTTCGTGTGAAGCATCAACTCGCGGCTCAATTCGTCTCGTGTCCGTTTCGGTAAACTCTGCGCTTAGGAGAGATGTCTTCATGATATGTGCTGACTTGGAAAATGGAAAATTTCAGTGGATTGAAGTGATGACAAATGGTGGCATCCTTACAAATGGTATATTAATAGCTCTGTGCAAAACAGATTGTTTGGCCCAAAGCGCATATATTTGTTTGATGAAATTACCAATTACTTAATAACTAAACAGACGGTTTTGCAGGCAGCAGTTGCCGTGAATTGATGGAACCCTCATATCTTTCATTTGTTCTACCAAATGGACTGTACAACCTAATAGACAGCAACATGGACTCTGTGACGGTAAGTTGGTACTTCTTAGCCAGTTGTCATTATTTTGAGGTGCTAAGCTCTGTTTAGTGATGACAAACTTGCATTTATCGTTCTATAAATTTGCGATGCGTACAAATATGAATCAAGTGCATCACTAACTTGCGTTCTTGTATCGATACTCGAAATGGATATGAAATACGTTATCACTATATTTCTAAAACTACATTCAGTGTTAATTTAGCAAAACGATCCTCAGTGGTGAAAATTAGTGGCATACATATTCATTTGGCAAAAAGATTTGTCTCGATAAGAATAGCTGTAAGAATTTCTTTGCAATTTTCTTCTTTGCTTAGATAATGGCAATAATTCTCTTGCATAAACACAATGTTATGTAGTTACCTGGATGTACAGTAGCTTGTTAGAGGAGTAAATGCACGTCCATAGATATATCATTCGCTTGGCTATTACAAATGTATATATATATATATATATATATATATATATATATATATATATATATATATATATATATATATATATATATAAAGGAGAGGTGCCTGTCTGTCTGCCTGTCAGTGTGTCCGTCTGTTGCAAGTCCGATCTCAGCCGAATTTGGCTCGCGCACGCCGAATTCATTCGCGTCAAAAGTGAGACTGTGGTCGTCTTTCCTACTTCTCTCACAACGACGCCATTTCCTGCCGATCGCACTCGCTTTCGCTCGCGCGCCAATATCTCTGGAACGGCGCATTGTATCTCCACCGAATTTAGACTGCCCGTTTTCGACGTCGGACGGTACGCGCTGAGCGTGTCGTTTATTGCGGGCGACACCGGGAAAGGGAAGATATTTTTGCTGATATCCGGGTCTTGAAAAAATACGCCCACAGTCGTTTGCCAGTCTACGACCGTCGAAGAGCTGCCGTGTTTAATGCACCTGTTTCCCGAAACGCCAGCAACGTCTTCGAAGAGACGACGTTCAACGGGACTGTCGAAATGACGAGAGTTGGTACGAGTCGTGACTTCGTTAGATACGGGGAACGGATTATCCGGGTGAGTACTGCATGTGACTTCCAGTTCTGCTCTGATAGATTCGTCTAACTGCACGTGACTTTATTTTGGAATATCCGGATGTGCTATACGATTGCAAGTGTATACGCGACATTTTTATTTACTGCAATCATTCATGGCCAACATCACCTATGATACCATCAAACGCATTTTTAGATACTTTCTGCTATAATCTCTACCTATAAAGGCGACCAGTCTCTCCACTTTCGTGTTGTATTGGCTCTATGACAAACGTGTGTGTCAACTGCGGCGCTATGAACTGGAAAGGAGAAGCACCTGTCATGTGTTGTCTCCCGGGTGAAGCCGGGCATTGGAGCTTTTATTAATGTTGTGTTTGTAGGGTTATTGTGATATGACGACAGACGGTGGCGGATGGTTATTGATTGGCAAGTCATTTCAACCGGCATTAAATAATTTAAGTCCGACAAGCGAGCCAGTAACTTTGACAAGCGCGCAAGGATGGTCAAATAGATTTCCATCCATTGTCGTCAACGATTTTCGTGTGCAATTTTCCGGTTCGAGTTCGATGGAACAAACGATAGGACATTGGTAAAAAAGAAAATTGTTGTTTGATCTCGATATAATAGAGAACGTCAAATGTGTTGGTGTGTTTGTCAGGTACCATCATTTCGCCCGTCCTCGACTTCTTGCTGAACTTGTCACATCTCGATTTGATAATGCAAATGTGTGCGGTGGTGATGATGATGCAATCACAGACATTGAA
Source organism: Corticium candelabrum (assembly GCF_963422355.1). Lineage (NCBI taxonomy): Eukaryota > Metazoa > Porifera > Homoscleromorpha > Homosclerophorida > Plakinidae > Corticium > Corticium candelabrum. The sequence continues at coordinate 6,984,607 of NC_085086.1, read as the reverse complement.
TATACAGTTGACATTCGCGGTGGTACAAGAAATGACAATCAGATATGTTCAAAATTTCAAGATGGAAGTCTAGTAAGTTAATTGTTGTGCATTTTCTCATGCCCTACTATTTGGGTAAGTTGCTTCTACGTATTAACGGTTAGAATTCCTTCCATGAATTCAACAATTGTTTCAATTCGACTCGTTGTGCTATTGATGGCAACGACGGCTCATTTAGGTGAGTTTACGTGCATATTTATGTTTGTAACTTCCATAGATGTTTGTGATTTTACTTTGTAAACTACAATCAACTCTTGTGTCTGACTGTGTCAATGAACCATTTCGATGAAATAATCAGTTCTCTAAACAAATTTAATAAGACTGTGTGATTTAATGTCGTATGATGCAGTTGTTACTACAGCTGAAAGTTTGACATAATATAAAAAAAAATTATGCAACATTTCCACAGGGATAACCAAAAATCCAAATCTAAAATGATCCAATCCATTATCGAACCTGTATGCAGACTGCGGTCGTCTGTGCATAATACGTTTAACAAAATGCAAATGGCGATGAGAGCTCAGTGGCTTCGCCAGGCTGTGAAGACTGGGGGCACAACTAGCTAGCGAAGTAGGCCGCCATGGTGATTGAAATTTGCAACAGAAACCATTTCTAATAGAGAGGCCCTTCACTTCCACCATCTTCGAACCAGCTGCCACTCATGCAGTTGCAAGCGTTAATACATATTGACCGCTCAACAGCCTCAACTACACATGCATTTGACTGAATCTGAGCTTCAGCCTTTCGCCTTTGTCTATATAAGTCTGCTAGAGTGTCAGCTGCACAATCTAGTCTTTTCGATGGCCAAAATAACCATGTCATTTAGCCTCTCGCCTCATAATAGATCACAGGTCATGCACAATGCTGTGGTAACTTCCAATGTCATATCACTATGCAAAGAACCTTCTGAAGCTCTTTGTATGTTGTCTTCACTTTAAGCAGGCAGCGTGTAACATCTCCAATAGAATTGACTTGGTAATCTTGCAAGTATAACCTAGCTGATCCTTTTATTAACACAGTCAAAATCGATGTTGTACGTATCAATGGCTCCAAAAGCTCATTACCCATAAATGAGAGGGACTTTGAAGAACAGGTGCTAGCTGTATTCACTGACGGCAAGCTTTCCGCTGAACACCGCTTACTCATGCATTTCTCTTCCAACACTGCGCAGTACAAATTTACACGATGGTACATCTCAGGCTACACATTACTTTCAAGTTCTTTAGCGCTACTTCCAGTTGTTAATTTCTATTGCCACAAATCCTTCATACGAGAAGACTGCCTTGATCGGCGGGAGCCATTGTGAGGACAGTCAGCTGTCATGTCCATTGATTTGGCTGTGACACTCAAAATGTTTCGGGACACGAGCCCCTACCAGGCCCCCCATAGCTACGCCACTAGCAGAGACGATAAATAAATAGTTTATCCTGTCCGATGGCAAGCGTGCTCTGCTACAGCAATGATACGCTCGTAGCTCGAAAACGATCGAGCGTAACAGTTCGTGTACTGCATGCAATACTGTAAGAAAACCGTTATATGAAGAGTTGGCATTGACACTATTAAAATCACTTGACATTTCTTGCAGTTTCCATGGGCAAATGACAATCTCTGGACAAGACTCACAGTCGACTGCTTTCTTTGGATGTGATGATGGCGCCTGCTGTGCATGCTGGGGTCCAACTGGAGGTCGACAAAGTTACTGCACAAATGACTGTGGATTATTAAGTGGTGGTAGCAAGCTAAGTTCCGGATATGCATGGTTCTATGTACGCTAATGGAACAATTATTGTGGCAAGACAGCAAACGGATGAGATATTATAAAAGCACTTGTAATGCGTATGTGTTCGTATAATCTAGAGACTAGCTGGAAAGTCAAACTGCTTCAAAGTAGAGCAATTCAGATTCTTTAGTTAGTGAACGAGTTGGTTCGCCTTCATTTGTTTGTCATCTTTACAAAATTTGTCATTCTAGTAACACGTTTATGTATAACTGTCATCTCTCGTGTGTCTATAATGTTAGTCTTGCAATTACCTATAAATAAGTTAATGACACAATGCTATTATTAAGTCAATGTTAGTGTTAAGTATATTATACCATATCCACGTGACGTAAGTGTGCTATAACTTTCTTCCGATGAATACCACACACTCACTTATAGCACAGTTTTCACTTGCCGTGCGATAAGTCAGACACCAGCTGAAAACGCTCTTGTAATTGGTCTCACATCACGTATTCATTGTATAATTTATAGGTATATTAAGCAGTATGCAACAAAAAGACAGGAAAAGCGCAACTTACGACTCTTTTGCATCTAATCTGTTTTGGTCAAATTTATTTTTCGTCTAAAGCCCGTTTCACAGTACGACGTTGGCACGAGCGTCGTGCGAGTGTCCTGGACGCTGACGATGAGCGAGCGTCATCGTCAGACTGTGAACATTTCAGCGTCCGCGACTCTCGCACGACGCTTGCACGACGCTAGGCGAGCGTTCACGACGCTGATATAGAGAAGAGTTCTAAAATCGAGTGTCCTAGCCCGAAACGAGCCATCGTCCGATGACATCACGTGCTCCGTTTCAACCAATCGAAAGTCAATCACTGGACGTATCCGGAATATTCTATTCGTTCACACGGCATCGATCATTGATTCGTCGATGGAAGTTTTCATCGAGTGTGTGGGTGGTTTTCCCTGTGTTTGGCAAGTCCAGCCGAAGGACTAAAAGGACATAAGGAGGAATGAAAACGCTTTGTCGAGACTACAGCGCAGCAGCGCAGCAAAAGCAAAAACGTCGTCGTCCATGTCTTTCGCGAGTTAATTGTACACACGTGGTTACTTCGCAGCGCGAGTCGACTGTCGCAGTGTGTTCTTTGTACGATGGACGGTCGTCAGACGCAATACTGTGAATGGTACAGCGCCAGAGTCGTCGCTTTTTCTCTTGTGATCGTCCTTGTCAGTGTCCAGGACTGTCGCAGTACGCTGTGCCAGCGTCGTACTGTGAACCGGGCTTAACCGAGTAGACAAACGGCAGAGAAATGGATGTACATACACGATTACCTTGTATCTCTATAAATGACGGTGCCCTTTTGCAAGACAAGACATGCACTTGTCGCAGCACGCGCGCGCGTGTGTGAGTGTGGGCGTGCGTAGCTCGGTTGGTTAGACAGTCGTCTTACGAAGTAAAAACATCCGGGACCTTGAATGGTTGCAAGTTTAAGTCACACTTATGGCAAACTATGGCATAATTTCCTTAATTAATCTAGAAACTAACACACATTTGCTTCTCTCGACTCAAGAGTATAAATGAGTATCTGGTTATTGAATGGGGTTGTAAGCGGTTATCGGTTGTGACGTGACATCAGCCACTGATGTCCTGCTGAGACTTCGGGTGTTCGCACCACAATTGGCTTCACAAGTCGGTGCTCCTGCGAGTGCCTGGCCCAGGTAAAGGAATTTGCTAGAGCAGACTCAGAGTTTCCTGATGAAGCGCTCATGGCCCAGCGTAATAGCTTGAGACGTGACTTCTTAGAGTCAGCTCCTGACATTTAGAATTTAGGATTTAGGTGTGTGAGTCAGGGCATGCGTGTATGTGTGCGTGCGTGCGTGCGTGCTTGTGTGTATGTGTGTGTGTGTATGTATGTATGTGTGTGTGTGTGTGTGTGTGTGTGTGTGTGTGTGTGTGTGTGTGTGTGTGTGTGTGTGTGTGTGTTTGGTTTCCCAACACTACATTAACAAACAACTGGATAGGAAATCCATCAATGCATCTGATATGCAGGACAATATACATGCGACAACAAAATTATTGCATAAATTTTACACTCTCACAAGTATGAAAATGAGTCTACTAGTAACGCTCCACGCCACATTAATTAAAAGATGTATACCTCACAACGCAACAGCATCAAATCTCCTGTCAATGTCTGCTAACCTTAACCTTTACAAATCTTTCCATTCCCGCTAGACGAATCATAGCAGTCATCCTTGCTTTTACTTCTCCTGCGCAATTCTTGACTTCAATATTTTCAACAACATCTGCAACCAATGATCTGTATTAGCTTCCATCAAACTCAACTTTGATAACTCACATTCATGCCTTCTTCTACTTTGCTTGCACATCTAGGATAAGCTTCTTGCACGTACCTCTTTCTCGCTTTTATCTAGTAGAGAATATTTAGAAACAAGTAATTATTTGAACCAGATTAAATTACGACAAATCTTCTAACATGTTTTCCCATCTGTCTTCTTGAGCACAATCATTTGGGTAGTGTGTGTGAACGACTATCTTCATGGTGTTCCTTTCGTGTGCAACCAATTATTTCTTGTCTCTAGTTGTATGGGCAGATAGTATTTTCATGATGATCAGCATCTTTCCAAAATACATTTGTAAATTTTTCTTTAACTCGGCATAATCCTGCAGTACCTTTGAAGAGAAAAGTTTCTGATACTCACACACATTAGTGACACTCTTACAGTTGGTCGTTTCTATGCGTTGTTCAAGAGTAGAGTATAGAGACGTAAATTTTATCTTGTAATACACGGCTGCATGCCTTCCCTAAAAGCTTACTCTAACATGCGATCATGTGTGATTTGAGGTAGTTTGACAATACCCGGTCGAGATAGTCGACTAATTAAATGTCGCCACAAAGGGATTCGTGATTAACAACAGATACTCTACGCACGTACATCTAGCATTACATCTTCACTCCGATACTCCATACTTTCTCAGTACTTTTTATCCTATTGTATCTTCTGGGGAAGAAGTGATCATCGTGAACAGCAAATTCTATAGATGATGAGGCAGAGCCAAATTCTTGCCAAGCTTTTACTTCAACCCTTTCGTTTCTGCTAAATATTATTGAACCAAGAGAAAGACTGAAAGGCAAGTAAATCACATCAAACATTCGTGCTGTTGCTGACCAAAAAGTCTCTAGAACTTAGACTATACTAGCTCTCACTTATTCCCATAAACTTTTGAAGACAAAGCGATGAGATGTCCGCCAACAGAACACGTCAGTCAACGGTTTCATCATATGAGAAACAGTAAACAAGATTTAATTCATCAACCTTAGTTAAGTCTGATATTCTTACCTCTAACTCTGACGATCACCAAGCGAGCAAAGCTTGTTAACCCTAGCATAATGCTCCGCTAAACAGTTTGCTCTTGGATAGCGCAAAACTCCCTTACTTGAGGTGTGACTAGATTTACCAAATTTTGCTCTCAAATGCGAATGAAAGTAGACACTGATGTGTCGTTGTCTTCTAGAGTCTTTTTTGGCACGTGCGCACTCTCTCTGTCTCTCTCTCTCACACACACACACACACACACACACACACACACACAAACACACGCACACACACTCACTCAACACAACCCACACACAGTCTCACAAACACACAGTCGCACTCACGCTCACATACACACACACAACACACACACACACACACACACACACACACACACACACACACACACACACACACACACGCGCGCGCGCGCGCATGCATACACACATATGTATACTCACACAAGCACAAACACATGCACACGCGTATACTTACCGGTCAAACCCGCCTACTAATGCGTTCAAAATTTGTAGAACGACTCATCGGATCTCCATCAAATATGTAAATGAAAATTATGTCGTCACACGGAGCATGTTGTTTAGTACTACTGTCGTGGATAAAATCAAAATATTTCAACTGTATCCGAGTCCGTAATACAGCAATTGTACCTTCATAGGTATATTATAAGCGTAAAAAGCAAGAATGCCTAAGTCCCAGTGAGGGCATGCAGCCACTACTTTTGGCTAGATTAATGTTAAGTTTCCAATGCAAACTGAAAGAATTTAGCGTAAAGAAACAGATCTTAATATGCCCCCAGTTGCATTGCGTTTTCTACACTCCTGCATGTATGTGGTCGTCGAATAACCGCTGAACGTTCGTTTTGTGCAACGGCAGTGATATTTTCGAAGTACGACGTCTAACGGTAATGTCGAAATAGGTAGCCAACAAGACTACTCAAAGTTTGGTCACATATACGGAACACAAGCTTTGAAAACGTTGTATTATCTCTATCCCAAATCCGTACAGTTTTAGTGCTATATGCGGCAATTGGTGCTGTCTTTGCCAAAGATTTCAATAACCGTTGGTATACTTTAATATAGTCACATCATCTGTCTAACAATTGATGAGTAAATTTTTATTTGCACGGGCGAAGAATGGGCAAGTCAGATATAGTTCTAATATAAGACTAAATTGTATACATAGAAACTATAACATTAATATAACAATTATTTAAAATTTATCAAATTTGTCAACAGGTTTTTTAGTGTAGGTTTTCGAGAAACCTTCTCTACAACGACGATCGATTTAAACACTCTTTTGAATCGACACTCCATTCACATAACGGTAATCTTCTAATATCTACAGTATTTACATTTTTGCAAAATAAATGTTACTGAATTTCTAATGCGAAAAACAATACAAATTTAAAATTGAAATTGAAATTTAGCTAAACAAGATTCATTAATCAAAGAAAAAACAACAAGAATTGAGATAAAATAATTGTATTTTTCTAGCGTGCAAAAATGCTGGTCAAACATTATTGCCAATAGACATTACAATCACAGGTTACATCAATACAACAAATTGAAATCGACCAAAATTTCAATATACACGTTTGACCAAACAATTGTGTTAGACAGCAGTACCTACCTTCTATTTTCTTAGGAACTGACGTCTTCCATTGATTACTTGAATGTTACAGTACAGAAAGAAGCTCAAGATCTGTAGGTATTCCGCCGTCAGACTATTGTAAAAGTAGGTTCGTTATATACAGTATGGCTCAAACACTTCGTCTTGCCAACGTGCAAGCTGACGAAGAAAAGGTGAGGTCGCATCGTGAGCACAGAGAAAAGCTTGGCTTGCGTGCCTAAGCAACGCCCATACAGAAACGCCCTCACCTGAACAACCCTTTGAACAAACGCACAATAAATATTATTAGTTATTTAATATAACCGATATAAGTAGATTTACAAATTTAAAGCGTATCTTCTCAGTAATGTTTACAAAATCAGTCTACTAAACTAGAAGAAAATAGATAATCACCCACGCCTATAAATTTTGAGTGGACTAAACCCCCAAGAACTCGACAATGATACGCCACTAACTGTAGCACTTTAGTGCTTCTTCATTTTCACATGCAGATAGGTCAGACACCTAAGGCTTCATAGCAGATTTTTACGTCGTCTGAGTGTTCATCTAGTACTTCTCACCTTCTAGATTTCCACTGAACAGCATCGATGATGAAAACAGTTGTTCTGTCCGGATTTCTGCTTGTCGCTAGAGTAATGTATAATTGGTCATTTGTGGATTGCGATGATTCTTAGTCTAGTATATTGATGAGGTTTTTTTGACGGCAGTCACTGATTTAAAGACTGAAGTCAATTATTTAAGAACAGAAGTCATTGAATTGAAATCGGAATTAGAGATTGAAAAAGAAGAAAGATTAAAGTTGGAGTTTAACTATTACACAGTCTAAGAAATATGTAATGCTGATTTGAAGTGATATTTCTAGATTTCACACTTGGAATTGAGGAACATCACCGTTGACCTTCAAACAAAGGACATATCTTATAACGAAAGGTAATTGGTTAGTATTCAGAATAAAACTTGTGTATGTGTGTGTTTGTGCTTACGTGTGTGTTTCTGTGTGTGTTTCTCTATGTGTGTGTGTGTGTGTGTGTGTGTGTGTGTGTGTGTGTGTGTGTGTGTGTGTGTGTGTGTATGTGTGTGTATGTGTTTTTGTTTGCGTGTGCGTGTGTGTGTGTGTGTCTGAATTGTGTGTCAGTGACTGCATTATGTTGTTTTGTTAATTGTTTGTCTTTTGTATTTGTTGTAAGTATTTTAATCACTGAACTGTTTTGCAATTTGCTTATAAACGTCCTGTTGCTCTCTTATTTCTGCATTGACAAAACTTGCGCTGGTATGGCTAAGTTAATATTCACGTGTAAGTAAATGCACATGCAAGAATACATGCGAGCGTCAATGTGCGTGTGTGCGTGCATGAGCGGATAATTTTTCTGCAAAAGTGATTTACTATTACAACAGAATTTGCAACAAGACTTGGATATTGTGAAACACTAACAAAGAAACAACTTGAAATATCTAATCACTTGGCGGTTAGTTGGCGCATAGCATTTTCAAGGTAATTTATTCATATGAGATGCATCCTTCATTAATGTTTTAGAATGATTTGCTGGAATTGAACGAAAACGCGGCACATCTTCAACGAGATAATTATTTACACAACGAGACCTTAAGAGTGAGTTGAACATGATTGTATCATACAACAGTTTAAAGGCGTAACCATCCTTACAATTTTACATATAACTTCCCCGTCGGTTATTTGCAAAAGCAAATAGAATATAGAAAGGACTGACCAATCCTATGATTTCTTGTACTATCAAATCGCTAAATTTTTTCTTTCTTGATTCTAAGACCTTGTGACTAAGTCAAAATTTTAAGACACTCCTATTTAGAATTCTTTCAACTGTTATGCTAAATTTTTATCAGAACCAGTTGACTCGTTTGCCTAATATATAATTTGCTCGAAGCCTTGAGACTCTTGGTAATTGATTACAATACCGCCTTGCAAATCTAATATATAAAGCTTAAATTGTCTGTGTGTGTGTGTGTGTGTGTGTGTGTGTGTGTGTGTGTGCGTGTGTGTGTGTGTGTGTGTGTGTGTGTGTGTGTGTGTGTATGTATGTTCGCGTTTGGCGGCCACGTCTTTTGTCCCTTCGCAACCGAAATCGGCACGCACACTCGGCACGCACAGAGGAAGGTTTGCGTAAAAAATAAAAAAATAATGCACCGGGTCCCCTCTCGAGGGATCGACCCACGCGTAAAATTTCTCGACGACGCAAACGTTACACATTGCAGTTCATTCGAACACACGCCCGCACCAGTCCCGTGTAGACCCTATGCATCGCCGTCCTTCGCAAAGCTTCGAGCAATCGAATATCTTATGCCGACGAAACTTACTCTTCTATCGCTTGCGTTTCTCTTCAAATTCTGATTGCATTTGCACCGAATCCAACCTACACATTTTCTGCAGCAAGCGCTACACGGGGAGTGTGCCGATTTCGATCGAAACAAGCGCAAAGAGCAAGATTCGAATTCATTTAGGATAAAACGGGACCTCGCAACAAATATTGCACGTGACGTGTCCACAGACCTATCTTTAGTGTAAAGATAGGTCTGTGGACACGTCACGTGCAATTTTTATTGCGAGGTCCCGGATGCTGAACCCGTTCGTTGCGCGGGCTACATTAGTAGGCGAAAGTTACAACTATAGACGTGTGGGTGTTTCTTCCCTATATTTGCTGCACATTTTACTGGTACTAAGTTCTAGCAGTATGAAGAGAGTAGCACAATGGCAACACATGCACGTCAGTAGCCTAGGTATCTGACTCTCTCTGAGCGTGTTTAGTGGCTTTTAAAAAAGCCGGTTTTTAAAGATTTGGTGGAATACTATCATTTCACTGTAGTGCTTTTGCATACGCATTGTTTTCGTTTTTTCTTCAAGTGCATAGACTAA
>NC_085086.1:6912472-6964972 GCF_963422355.1 Corticium candelabrum | reverse complement strand
ACACACACACACACACACACACACACACACACACACACACACACACACACACAATTACATGTTCAAGACTGGCCAGAAATGGAGAATATCAAAAACGACGTGGACGTGGGAAGGCAACGACAATACGGGAAGATCATCGACTAAAGAGAATGGCACTGCAGAACCGCAGAGCACTATCACGACTGCTCTCGTATCAGCTGCCCGAACAAATAATTATATGAAGGCAACAATGTGCAGGGATCGCAAGTCTTACCTTGCTCTTCTTCATATACATTATGACACTCAGATTAATTGAGGTAGAACATGCAGCAGATCTTTATGCTAAAATAAACCCTCGCAGGCTCCAATTAGAATCTGTGTTGAAGCCTTAGCTTTTCCGTGTTAGCAGTGACTTTGTCCTTGTGAGCTGATAGATTATTATAGAGATATTGCAGAACGTAAATTCAGATCACACATCACACGGCAGCACTACTTTTAATTAATAAATGGTCCACCATCGCCGTACGCGAACTCCCGTCCAAGAGTCTGCATACGGGCTTGTAATTGAATATGCAACGGCAGTTGGAATAGAAAGTGGCTTAGTCGTCAAAGCCAAAGATCACATACGTTATATGCGTTGCAAATGTTGGGTTCCCGTATAATTACTGTGTGCGTAATTATTTGTTAATTTTGCTCCTGTGTGCGATGCAGATTGGAAACAATTTCAGACTAGACCGGACAATAGCAAACATGATCGAATTACACAGTTTTGGTGACAAATTCTTTCATAAACGCATTTAGCCTATCTAATTGGCTCTTCGTCCATTGTCCCAGTTTGCCATGAACAAGCAATCGCAAATGCTGCTCCGTGAATGGCCTGAACTGTGCAATAGCATTGATGGCTGTCGTTGGATCAAATCTGCTTGAAAGAAACACAATTTTCAATTAGCATTGATTTCTGTTTCTCTAGTTACCAAAAGAATAGAGTTACGGTAACTGTAAAGCGTTTTCTCATGTTTCACAGCCGTACGTAACGTACAAAATGAAATATCCGTGAAGAAGAAGAAAAAGAACAATTGGTGCATGGGCCTCCGAGGCTAGCAACTGTTTTCTAGGTTGTTAGATAATTAGTGACCAAAACAAAAATATGATATAGCACAAAACGTACAAAGATTTCATTTCGTTGATTTTGAGAAATTTTAGTCTTTATTTACTATGTTTTCAAAGCGTGCAAAAGGACGACCACGCCGCCACAACGCTCCCAAACAGGGGCTACAAGCAGAGGACTTGCTTTGTTCAGAGATATAGTTTGTAGGCAGTGTAGAAAGATGTGTACAGTTGGTTATTTCTACTTTGGAAGTAGTTTTACAATAGTTTGTGTAGCGGAGTGTTGCACGTTTTCTCAGAACAACCTGATTTTCTACGGTCCCGAGGTAATAGCCGTGTACAGTTGAGTCTGTTGCATTAACGGATTCGTTTTTTGTGCCTGTATGGCTTCATTCTAGGTTCTGCGCTAGACTCACAATGTTTAAGGCGCGTTTCATAGTCAATACCGCAGTAGGCATAACATCAAACTATTTGTGCTGGCCTACGGTCAGGTGACGTTGACGACAACCATCGTACGAAGTGGCATGTCTGTAGCTGTCGAGGAAGATTTATAGTAAATTTTTAGAAGATTAACATACGGGAGAGATGCTCCATCTTATCTTAACCTGCATAAGGGGCCGTCCGTAATTACAGATATTTTTCGCAGAACGAAAATATTACGAACCTGGGTGGTGGGTTGGGGGCCAGGACGAAGCGAAAAAATATTAAATCCAGTGTCGATGCATTGATTTCTAATAGTACAGTAGTAGAGTTTATGATTAATTGAGATCAGTCTACTATTTTCTACTTTGTGGAAGCGACTCACGTGTTAAACTCGTCGTTAGTCATACTACTTGCTCGCGACCCTGTGCGCAACACGAGACTGTATGGCAAGCGAAACGTGACTTTATTATGAAAATATATATACACTGAAATTTTATATTTATGGTCTGAAACGGTCGCACATATTTAGGCACTGGAAACGAGCGCATATTTAGACACTGGAAACGAGCGCATATTTAGACACTGGAAACGCGTGCATATTTAGACACTGGAAACAAGCGCATATTTAGACCCTGGAACCGCGTGCATATTTAGACACTGGAAACGCGTGCATATTTAGACACTGGAAACTTTGCAGCTAAAGCGACATCCAAATAAATGTATTAGACGAATATATTAATATCAATTATTCAAACTTTACCAAATCTTGACGTTGTCAGTAGAAGTTTGCATGTGCAGTTTTACTTCATAAACTGCACATCTGGAGAAGTTGTGATTAGATATTGTCATACCTAACGGTCAATTTCATTAATTGGAGCTCTGGTATCACCAGAAGGCATTCCATTCTTGTGAAACTTAACAGTTGTGTTGATCAACTCAGATTATCGACAGAAATACAATTAGAATAAGAAGCACTTCTAGCAAACGTCATCTGTACTAACCATTTGCAGACATTGCAATTCATCAGCACTTTACAGCTAGGTATTTGACATCGACTACTAGGTATGTGTATGTCTAATCATAACTTTCCAAATGCGCTATTTATAAAGTCAAACTGCACATGCAAACTTCTACTGACAATTTCAATGTTTGATATTTATAGATTCATCTAATACATCTATTTGGATGTCACTTTAGCTGTAATGTGCTGATGAATTGCAATGTCTGCAATTATGACATCAATAGTGTGTTTTTGCAGGCAGCGCTGTATCATTATGTTACAACAAGACAGAAGTTCAACACTTTACAGCTAGAGTCTTATGTCATTGAATAATTATTGTATTGCATTAGTTAATTATTAGTACAAGTAGACTGTAGTATTATCATAGACTTTTCTGTTGGCATATAGGATCTCAACTCTTTCATTGTGTTGTTATACATATATAACTCGTAAATAAAATGTATTAATTAATTCATATAACTAATATCTGTTACGTAGGAAATGCTGTATTCAAAGAGCATGTGTAGTAGCAGTTACTCTTAACACAATTCATATTCTGTGTATTTGTATGAGTCATGGTGCACAGTAATACATGTAGTACAATTACTGTCTGTCAATTTTACATTTTTGATCTAAATTGATTTACGAATACAGACAATATTGATGTGAATACAGACAATATTGATGTGAATACAGACAATGATGATTAGTGAATACAGACAATACATATTAATCAATGAATACAGACGATGTTGACTGATAATCAATAATTTAATGATTCTTCCACAAAGCGTGAATGGAAAGGTCAAGATGTGTAATTCCTTGCGAAAAATGTACGTATATTTGTACATATACTGTATGGATACCCATCCATGTATCTACTACATGCTTAATTAAACGTAATATATGCTGAGACTGAATCGAAGCCAGCTAGTGAATCCAAGTGAATTCAATTGCGACCAAATATACAACAATTATTTATAATTATGTAGATTTGTAAAAAGAATAGTAATTACAGCATCAGAAACTTTCAGCTTATCCAATAAACGTATTCACTAGCCTTAATGCCTGACAGTACAGATTACATCCATGTTCTCTATCATCAACAGAGAGAGGATCTACCGCATTTCTTAACTGTCTAAAGTCTTCTTCCGTCAATAGAGTTTCTACTTGTGGCACTGTAATTCCTTCTCTTTCATCCTCTGCAGAACCAGCCGGAGCTTCGTCATCTATTCCGTACAGGGTCCAACTTGTATTAGAAAACGATCGTTCAGCGAGACGTTTACTGAATGCTAGTGGAAACTCAAACATCTGCCTTGGCGTTCTGCCATGCTCTGTTCTCAAAGAATGGTTATTCCATTGTCCAACAAAATCATCGAGTGATCTTGAAATTCTTGGCATAAAAATATAATGAAGGCGGTAAAGATGAACTTCATTAAGTGGATCAAGCAGTCGGCTCTCTTCTAACGAACAGAATACCATTTCGTAGTGGCGCAGCACAACCCTTCGTAGTTCCCTCCAAAGGCGTTCTATCCGTTGGTTGTGTACGCTTGAACCACAAATCATGCTACCTCTGTTTACTCCACGGGCAGGGTGATACAGCATATATCTTGCGACGTCAACATTTTCCACACCTCTATCTGCTCGTACTCTAGATGGAAGTCCACAACGCCTGACTCCATCTTCAAACAGTGACAAAACGGTAGCAGCACAGTTGTTGTTGCTGACAGCAAGATAAACGATATAGCGACTGAATCCATCAGTGCATCCATGTATTACAAATCTCCACCGAATTAGCTTATGATTAACATCTATATGCCTAAAAGAGGCATCTCAATTAATAATATACATTGCTATTGCAATAATAATTAACCCCTTATCACCGGCTCTACCCGTGTTGCCGGGCGAATTTAACCCCCAGGCTCAAATTGTGGCCCCAAATGACAGTGTGTAGTCACTCACAATCACTAATATTAATTAATGTAACATATAACTAATATTACTTACAGCTAAAACTGAATGCTAAACTGTGCATTATATATATATATATATATATATATATATATATATATATATATATATATATATATATATATATGCAATTAATATAAACAGAGACTTTACTAAACTTCATACTACAAACTCCATGGATAAAATTAAATAATGGATGGTGATAAATTAGTAATCGAGCAAAGCAACCTCCATCTTCTTTTAGTGCCTAATATTTTAAATTCCAGGAGTGTGGCGAAGGATCCCGGATTTCTTTCGCAGTCTTGATGGCAGTCTTCGATAGGTTAATTCACACTTTCATCAAATGATTATTATATTACCGGTAGTTAATTGTCTAGACTGATTAATTGCCTTGTGATAAAATTTATCCAGATAGTTTGAACGTCCTCTTTTTACTAAATACTTTAGCAAACAAGATTTATGATGTTAACTTTTCAACATTTAATTTTAGAATTAATGAACTAAACACAAATTCTTACCACAACGCGTTAGGTCCTGGTACACTGTACTGCCGACGGAAGATAGTACGAGTTCGTCTAAGGGACCGACTCACAGGGTCAACTCGTCCTAATGAGTCTCGTATTCGGTCTCGCTGAATACGCCAGCCGCGATCAGCGACAGATCCTCTAATGTATGTTCCTCCGGCGTTAGGAGTTGCTTGAAGGCAATTATCCACAATTTGATCTAGCTCAGGATCTGAAATTTCATCAAATCTGCTTGCTCCTATAGCCATTGCATATTCGTGTCTCCTGCGCAGCAGAGTGCGTGTTGAAATACCTAAATTTCTAGCAACTTGTGACCACGGTAATCTCATGCTCTCACAAAACTCAAGAGTTTCTCTAGGCAGCCAAATAGGTGGTCTGCCAGGTGTTTCTTGGGAGTGGACTGTGACTGCAGCATCACACAAGCGTAACTCCACACTGCTCCTTACTCTAGCACCATTGCATGCTCCTTGAGAGTGCTCTAGTATGAGTGCAAGCCGCCTAAGATCTTCCATTTGATCTGGGCTGCTGGACAACTCACTCAGACAGGAACGAACAACTTGCAACAGACCTAGACTACCTTCTAATCTCCGGCTAACATTTTCGAGAACAGCCACGTTTGGGTTGTGCATGTTACGTTCAATTTCTCTCAACAGTGTAGCTAGAGACAGAATAAACTGCTCGATTTCATGTACCACATCCATGATCGTCTAAGATTGATGCTATAATACCAATTTCACGAAAGGTTACTTACAAAGATGACGTTGCTGCTAGAATACCAAATTACGTTGCTGTTATAATACTAGTATCAAAGGTACTTACAAAGATGACGTTGCTCTCAGCTTGAGTCAGCGCACCTACCATGCAGACAAAAATAGGCTTGCTCCCTTCGTGTTTACAGTATCTTATTGCGCCTTGTGTTAATTGCACTACGGTACTAGTCATCGTTAAGAGATCAAATACAGAGCGTGATCTAGACACCCAGCTGTTGATCTAGACACCCAGGTGTTGACCTAAAGTATGCTTGTGTTACGAGCAGCAAGGCAGTGTCAAACCTCTGTCTTTTGCAATTTTGAACATGACCTGCATGTGAGCATGCATGAACTTTGTGTGAATGCATGGCTTCTAGTACGCCCATACTAGAGCGTATATATATATATTAATTAAGCAACTGTATTACAACCCTTCAATGCAGTGCTGCAAGCAACTACGTAGGCAACTGCGTTTTCCACATTGTTGCAATGTATACAGCTAGTGCTTAGCAAGTCACAGCTTAGTTTAGCCGTAATCTGTCTCAGCTGTTAAAATATCCGAGCACGTGCATGCCTTTGCGCAAACGTACAGACTCGACGTTGAGATTTGGCGGTAGTATGGCTAGGGAAAATTCAAGAGAAGTGGATGACCTTGCAAGAGATATTGTGCGCAATCCACACTTTCGTTCTGCGCTTAGTGAGTCAGTTGCACGTCGCAGGGCACCGCCAAGTCGTGAGGAAGAGCCACAACGTCAATCTGTAACAGTTGAACAAAGATCACGCTTGAGTTCAACTTCGCCAAATCAAGATTCTGGACGATTCGAAAGTGCCAATCAAGAGCTGTCATTTTTGTTTCAACGTGGAAGGAGGACCTGCAGGCCTAGTGACCGCAGCGACGATTCAATGGCTGGATCACAACGTCCGTTTTGGCAGACCCAGCAAACATCTCGATCCCGAAGTCGTCGTTCGACGACGTTTTCTAGAAAACCTTCCTCCTCTAGCTGCGCAAAGGAAGTGGTATTGCTTCCAGATCCTAGTTGGGATTACGTAATCAGACAGTCCACCAAAGCCCGCTTGACACAAGACGAATATGGTTTGAATGCTTTCTTGGTAGACAAGCAGTGGAGTGCAAGAGAGCTGTATCGAGCGTTAGAGCAAGCGTTTCTTACTAAACTGAAGGTTTCTCCATCTTTGGAACCTGACTCAGAAGATCACATTTGTAGGTGAGTAAAGTGTCTATAAACCACAAGCTTTCACGTAACTCTTCCGCGCTCCGTGACAGGCAACGACTGCTTGGCAACGACTGCTTTGATTTCAAAACTTTAATTTATTTAATTTTTAAGTTTTTGGATTTTAGTTATATATCCTAATTGTTTTTCAGGCTAAATTGAATTTACAATGCTTTTATTTTGAAATTTGCAAATATACTTTTAGTTTATTTTAAAAATGAGTTTTTTATTTCTAATTATTTTTAATTGTTCGATTTTAAGTTTGGCTTGATTTGATTTACAATCGCTGAATTCAAGCAGTTCATTGAGCGATCAATATGAGTCAGTGGTTGAAAGAAACTGAACGGAGCAAATTAAAAGTCTAAACAGCCGCGTGCGACGTACGGAGCAAGAAGTACGTCTTGGTCAGGAAGGGAGTCGATCGTTTACCATTCCAGCGCGTGGTGCTAGAGGACGGGATGTTGCCTTTTTTGCGTCAATGGCTTTTGTTCAACGATGATATAATTAATACAGAACACCGTCGCAATCTCTTCTGTAACGAGATCGAAAGAAATCAACTTGACAAAAGATAGATAGACGGCCATGCACATGTCGCTTGTCGTTTAGTTCTCACGTACGCACTGTGTCTACGTTATCCACATGACCTACTCTATATATGTATGTAGTTTACTAGCTAGGGAGGTCAGGACGACGTTATACGTATGTGGAAACATGTAGTACGGACACATACCTACATACATACATACATAAATATACCTACATACATACATAGCTTTCTGGCTAGCAAAGAGCAGGAGTGATATATTAAATAAATATGTCGCAATTGCACTACAAACCAAGGTCCTTGATGTTGCCAATCCCCAACTGCACACTCTAACCAATTGAGACACATACATACATACATACTTACATACATACATACATACATACATACATACATACATATATATATATATATATATACAAATATATATATATATATATATATATATATATATATATATATATATATATATATATATATATATATATATACAAATAAATCGAGACGTATCATCGGACGGAAATATTTGACCATATCACATTATTACAACAATACATACTCAGTAAGTAGATTAGTCTAACAACATAATATGTTGACTAAATAATTCTCCTAAAATAGGAAATAATAAAAAAATTAAAATTTAAGCTGTAAAACTAAAATACTACTTATATTCAGAACTAATTACATGATAGAAGAGTCTGGACTCCAAGGTCATTATACCGTTTATTACGTCTTTTAGTTTACCAAGAAAGTGTAGTTGACCTGCAAGAAAGCTACATGCTTCCCACCTACCTACATTATTTTCTTGCCTTCTTCTTTTGCCCGAGAATAACGATTTGGTCGATGTTCATGATTCCAGCGGTCTAGCGGTGCATCGGTAACGATTTCTATGCCTTCTAGTGTACTTCCTACATGGCCCTTCCTTATCCACATACACCCGATTGACATCGTGCTTGTACCTCGTAGACATGTCGACTAGAAACACGACTCCGCAGTTGCGCCGCGTTGGTTACAGCGCATGCGTGGACGCAAATGAGATTAGCAGCAAGATCAACGAATCAGCGTTCAGTTATCCTCACAGCTAGCAGTCGGCCACGTTTTAAAAACGTCCTATTTCTTCGTTCCAACATTACTGCGATTTTCATGTCTTGTAGTGCGCAACAAGCGGAGTTGTCTTCAAGACGTGGTTTGTAATCCATGGTCAAGTAGAGATTTGTAGTAACCAATCTTTTGTACACGTTTTATGATGATACTGCAGATTCGGAGAAAGTGTGCTTTGTTGTGGAGTGGTGCGATGAGCCGGGCCACTACACCGTCGTTCCTAGAAATTAGATCGAGAGCCAACCACCATTTCTGGTTGGTGGCAGCGTGTGTGTAAAGGCGACAGGTTCACGTGGGCAGAGTGTGAAGTACGATGACAAGATACTGTCCAAAGGTTAGCCGCAGCATAACCGCACCAAGATTAATTATTTATGTACAGCAATGGTGTAAACGTTTCTTGTAATAGGAAGCAAGGCAGCCATGGAGAGTACACTAGCTCGCCTGGTTGAAAACTCTACAACTAATGTGAGCCAGCTAGAAATGAGCAAGCAAGAGGCAGCTACTGATTGTGTAGACAAAGAGAGGTATTTGCAAGAAATTCACTGTGAACTATTTATAATATGCTGCGGTATCTGGTCTTCATTACAGTATATCTGGCAAAGAACCTCTTCAACGTCATTCAAAAAGTATAAATAACGGTCACAATTATTAGAAGACTTGGACATAAGCTTACTGTCTAGGACATATAACAATTTTAAATTGATTTGGTTTTGTAATAGTTGAGAATTATTCCTTATTTCTTTCTAACTTGGCCCTTTTGGATTGTAGAGAAATGTGCGAAAAGGAATGCTGAAGAGAAGTCTGAGCATCTGCCTTCATCAAAGAGCCAGTTATGGGACAGATATACGGACACATTGATACCAAGTAAGATTTACTGTTCCCCTGACTATGTAATAAATATATTGTCTTTTCTGTATGAACGTTGTACTAGAAACCATTACACTTGATATAACTCGGGCTTTTTAATTAGTAATAAAGAGAGTGACCACAAAAACAATTGACTAATTTCCAAAACCCCTTTTGTGTGCTTGTCTGGTTTATTGTTTTATGAAATACATATTGGTACGTTTAATAGACAAATTTGAATGTACTGATGTTATTAATTTCTATTATGCATGTTATGAAAACTGGTTGGTTGTTGTAGAAAACAAAGAGAAGGATAGCCAGCGTCATTTTGATGAGTACAGGTGCTTGTCACCAAATTATGAAGGTGATTAGATTGCTCACGTCAAAGAAGAAAGTTTTGCAATAAACCTGTGTTTTGTATAAGGAAAAAATGATTCTAGCAGTTCCACAAGGTCTCCGAGTCCTGGTTTGGAGTCTCAGTCAAGTTTGAGGTTATTATGTAGCAGTAACGTATATTCTGGAAGTTGCAGTACTGTTTTGTTGCTTAACAGTCAGTTTAGTGGTACAAATAAAGCAAATAGGAAAGGGACGAAGCGGAGCCACACTGTCGCCACTGGAGGTGACTTCCTATTTGCAGGTTATGCTTGAGTGCATAATTGCGAGTAATTTTACGTCACATAATGCTAACATATTGCTAAGCCATTGTTATGTATTTCTTTCTAAGATCCTGATTTTGGTCCAGTGACGTCAGCGAACACTGCAAGAGCTCTTGCATTGTTAGTTCAGTGACGTGTTACATCATATGCTACGGACTAACTATCTATTTGTCTTATAGTAACAGCCACGCTCCTGTTGAAGATCATGATACATCTACTCCTGTTGCTAGTATGAAATAGCAAATCAGCTGTTCTGTTGTTGGTACACTAGGCGTTATTTCTGTGTTCAGAAGCAACTAAGAACATGAGAAAAGATTATGTTGAGAGATCGAGGTTGACAAAGACATTCTGTGGTAAGTTGTACTGTAGACTGCTATACAGTTACATTCTTACATTGTATTGCTGCATCACAATTGAGAATCAAGTCGTCCAGTAATATTTGAACTCGTCTTGTCAGCACTCAGTTGTGTGTGTGTCTGTCTGTCTGTTAATGCATTTTTACACAACAAAGTTAAGACATCAATGCTAATACATGTGTTACATTGTAAAAGATTTATGTGCACTGTCTGTCGGTCTGTTAACTGTAATTTTCCTCCCTGTAAGTATATAAATCAACTATAGCACCATAGCATGCAGTAACGGTCATGGATTTAGTGTATGGGCAACCATGCAGAGTAAGGACCGGCAACTAATAACTTCACTTATCGTTGCCGGGGGGAGGGGGGGAATTGGGGATGAGACATTTTGTCGTACACTGCAAACTGAAGTAGCAACTAAGTGAAAATACAAAAAATACGCAGCATGAAAGCTGGAAGAAGCTGTATAGCCTTATGTATAGTTCTCATTCATTCTCACTTTATGGTGGACGGTGGTCATAGTCATACTGAACAGTAGTTTATGCTACCTCTGTCTGTCATTTTGTGGCAATGAACAGCATTTAGTTAACATGAATAAAACTATGAAGTGCTGATACCGGCTAGTTCTGCTCTTGGAAATAGCCTAATGAAAGATGCCTAATCTGGACAATTTCTTAAGTTTTCTATTCTATTGATATGCACAATTTAACACCAGGTTGGTGATTATTAAAGGTGAAGTCTAGGATGAAGTATAGTGGCTGGAGCGGTATTTAATTAACAGAAATGATTGATCTATTTATTTGGTTTGCTGTTTTGTGAGCTGTCTCCACCAGAGTCAGCAAGACATTATCTTGCAAGCCTTTCTTCAATCTGATTCTAAAACTTGGACATAGCACCATGTACATCTAGACTCTTGTTTTTGATATCGGTGTATGTTATATGTAAGTTGGTCTGTTGGTGTACATGTCGGTTATGTGTAAGTTGGTTTGTTAGTGTGCATGTAGCTGTAGCCTGTGTTAGTGACAGATAAAAGTAATGAATGACACATACAATTCACTGACACAAGTTAGCAACCAGTTTGAGTGAAACCGTTGGAAGTGCTCATGTGTTAGTGTGAACTGTAGGTATTAATAATAGCAGCTCACAATCAATCTGTGGCCATGTTTTACTTGTATCATTGTTAACATGCCATTTTTGTAGACTGTTTCTGCAAAGACTTGAAGCCATTTCTAAGTGGAATAGAGGAGACTCTGAAGAGAATAGAGTCGAAAGTTGATGCCATTTCATGTCCAACTGAATCAGACAAGGACATGTATAAAGTAAAGGTATTGCAGTTTGTATTTAGCAAAGAGTACCGTCTGACTTGATGTATTTTCTTGTAACATACAGAGCTATCGACCTATTAAGCAGGAGGCAAAACTTGAAGTTTCTTCTCCGGTTGCCATACATTTCTGTCCAGTTTGCCATGTTATTGTGTAAGAACTTTTGCATGTTCTTGTGACAGGTTATCTACAATGGCATTGACTTGACGGGTATCTATGCAAGCAAGACTTCACCACAAAAGTACGCTAGGAAAGTTGTAGGCCAACTTTTCTCAAAGAAAGAATTAAGTCAAAGCATATTCAGGAAAGTTGGCCCAACTTCACGGAAAGAGCTTTCTCCGACTCGGTGTAATATTGTTACAAGTAAGGCAACAATGCACAGTGTAGTAGTTTCATGCTATAGTTGGTCATTTCTGTTATAGTACATGCATAGCTATAGCTGCACTATCCTGTCAGGTACCCGCTTATCTACTTGGCACCCTGAGTTTGTGGTCACTTTTGTTATGCCCGATTCAGTGGGTAGGTCTATCGTGAATGAAGATTTTCATCCATTATTGGTTACAGTGATTACGCATAATTCCCCTGTTAGGGCTTTTCCGCAAAACCTGAAATTTTCTTAAAAGTTAATGTTAGTGAAGGAATGAAGTAACATTGAATTGGTATGTGCTAGTATGTAAAATAATTAATTAAAGGAGCATTTCATTTTCTATAATACATATACTTATGTCTGCATTTTTCTAGACTGTCTTAAGAAGCTTTACTCCAAGGAGATGCTGGAGAAGAACGAGATGGTCATACGAGAAAGCCTCAATCAGAAGTGTAGGGAGGCAACAGTAGCCGTCAAGTTGAAATCTGAGTCAGACGGACTAGCAGCAATAGGACACAGTCTATGCAGTTCACGGGAGGATGATTAGAAGTAGAGACAAGAGTATTGCTATACTTAGAACATTATTGTGTTGGAGAGTTTGATGAAGAAGAGAAGGTCTATATATATACATGTCAGTACTATGGCGCATGCGCTAGCGGTTTGCAACATTTTCGTGCGTGTCCTTGCTCGTTCTTGACGAGTATTTAGTAAGTACTTGCTGCTACTTGTAAAGTCCTTGCTTGATCTCGGTAAGAACTTACCAAGACTTGGTAAGTCTTGTCTAGATCTGGGGCAGGTCCTTGTAAGGACTTGCCTAGGCCAAGTCCTTGCCCAAGAACTTCAACCCGGGCGAGTACGACTGGTAAAACTCTCAGTAGTAAACTAAAGTACAATATTTTATTGTACAGTAAGTTGCCAGTAAACTTCTTAAAAGCCACACTTTCATAGACATATCAACACCAGTTGCCAAACAGTAACGACATTTCCTAAGTGCTGAATGAAGAGCCTTATAACCTCCCACATAATGAGAAGCAAGATTATCTGCTGCAACAAGTAGTAATGTTCCCTTCATGTTCCGCTGAGTACCTCTCACAAGGAAATCATAGCCCTAATCAACAAAAAGGATTATCTACTGCTTGTTTCTATAGCATTTTGTTACTCCTATTTGATAAAATAGTCCTTCTAGCCCTTCACACCTGTTATTTGTAACTTAGATCCTCCAGATCAATCCTTCCATCTGCTATCAGAATTTCATTCTCCCTTTTTCATTAGATCGAAACGTTAGAGAGCTCCCTTTTTCATTAGATCGAAACGTTACAGAGCCATCCTTATCTGACCTAACACGTGTATATGTATATGAGTGACAATGTGAGTGGAAATACCAAATGTTGGTCAAAATGTTGAATGTATCTGATACCATCACACTCAGCAAGTTCACACACAGGGTAACTCAAATTAGATTGTGTTAGACTGCAAGTACCTGGGTTAAACTGGGGTTCACTCAGAAGTAACAGTTGTTCATATGAGATTGGAGAGCAATTGAACTAATACATGCCTTGTCTGTGTGTGTACTAACATGCAAAGTTTCTTTCTCTTGCATTGGCATTGCTGCGTTCTTACTCTCTAGTAGAAGATTCAAGTTGATAGGAGAGCTAGGGAGAGCAAAAGAGAACAATGTTCCTACAATGCCATGGATTCAATTCTGTCTACACTAGGGTCTCACTTCTGCAACCCTAAAAGTGTAAACAAAGTTGACTAGACCCAAATTATACTTAATCTACCCTGAGTTGTCATAACCCTGTGTGTAAAACACTCATACTAAAGCTTTCATCATCCCTCACCTCCTCAAGTATCTTAATAGATGTCATAAACGTCTCAAGAATTACATCAATCCCATATAATTGAATGATGGATGTCTTTGCAATAGCCAGCAACTGAATGGAATGCAGAAGAGAACGATTCCTTGGAAGAATATTTCCAAGTGTGAAGTAGAATGCCCCTAACATACATAATATATCAAGAAAGTACCTGCTTAGATAACAAGAGTAGTATATCTGTACATACCAAGCTTATGTTTCTTCACACTGGAACCCAGTGGATTGCATATTTCTAGGTCGTCGTAATAAAGTATAACTTGCAGTGCTTGAGGATCAATGCCATACAATGGGTGACTTCTAAATGCTTCTCCATCACACATATCAGCCATTACGTCAGATTCATTAAAGTGAGGATTTTCAATCTATACAAAAACAGTCTCATAATGGACAGTTAACAATCAATTCAGTTTATCTATGATGACTACACTTCTGAAGTAATTAATGATAGGCAATATACCTGTTCTAGTAATTCATCAATTTGCAGTAGACTTTCAAGTGACTTCAGGAAGTCTACATCGTAACAGTAATGACCCTTGGATACTAAACTTGATGAACCACCACAGTATTTTCGAACAAGTTCCTGTCCAAGCTTTCTTTCAGATGGCTCCTAACAAAATGTTAGCATTACAAAAATAAAAATAATAACCTTGTAAGAAGAAAGAATACGTAATGACTATACATGTAGTCCAAATTCTTCTTTGAAGTATTTCCTTTGATGATGTAGACTACACATACCAAGAAACGGATTGATGTTTTGAAATATACGGTCAAGACAGTCGCCGCTATCTGCTACTGTACCAACGACCCTTCTTACACGCTAATGTAGATTCGAAAAAAAAACACCAAACAACTCTGTCACTCCTGCGATCATCTCGTCGCAAGCGTGCTGACTCAAATTGAGACCATTTTTCATTCTTAGCAAAAACTTGGCGCCAGCATCTCGGATCAAGTCCCTGCTTCCTTCATCAATTGCACTGTAGTCAATTCCAGTAGCATCGACATCCTCAGGGCAGGCTGTATCACCGGGGTCTCCACAGTGGCCATGGCTAGCGTCGCCCACGCTGATGGAAGGCCTCTCGGAGAGAACAGGCTCCAACATTTGTAAGTCGCCATGTTTGCGGTACAGATGACGTTTATAGGACTTAAAATTTCGGTAGCTTGACTGACATCCATCTAGACCGCACGTGATGAAAAATCCAGGTTCAAATGAGTGGATAATTCCTATGTGCCGCAGAACTGAAGGAAAACTGTCTGAACCAAAATAAGGGAAAAATTGGGCAATGAAACTTTGCCACCAAAGACATTTCTATTGTAATACGGGTCACCAGCTCATTGATTTCTAATGTCGGCTACCACCTTCACCATGAAATGTTGTAATCTTTACACCTGTTTGGATGTCAGTCAAGTATGCTCGTTTACGCAGATTCACAGCCAAGTGGAATTATGGAGAAGAAGTTGCTACAGTCAACCTTACATTTAGCGACATTGGGTTTAGCGACACATCGGTATTAACGACCGAAACGTTTTACACTATCAAGAAAATAGTACAAAATATGTCTTCCTACCTCGGGTTTAGCGACAGCGGATATAGTGACAAATTGCATTTACCGACCTGTCTAAACTGTCCAGTGTAGTACTAATTTCCTCGTTTATACCGACCAATGTAAATTTTGTAACGCATGCGCCGATCACGTGTCTTGAGCATGGCTTCCAGAAAGCAAAAACGGCTGTCATTCTCAGAAAAATACGCGATTTTGGCCGAACTCGACTC
This sequence comes from Corticium candelabrum, assembly GCF_963422355.1. Lineage (NCBI taxonomy): Eukaryota > Metazoa > Porifera > Homoscleromorpha > Homosclerophorida > Plakinidae > Corticium > Corticium candelabrum. Next base: position 6,949,150 of record NC_085086.1, on the reverse strand, counting down.
CGGCGTGTCACGGAATGCGTTGGAAAAGAAGTACGACGTCCCTCACGGTACTTTAGCTGGCATCATCAAAGACAGGCGTCGAATAGAAGAAGCAGTTGCCAGCGGAACGAGCCTAGGTGCTAAGAGTTCAAAGTTATCGAGATTTTCTCAGATCGACGCTGCTCTGCTTGAGTGGTTTCGTCGAATTAGGGCCAATTGTCCAGAAACTCCGATAACTTGTCTGGAGATTCTAACGAAGGCAACCGCAATAGGAAAAGAGCTGAAAAGAAGAGAAGTTGCTGCTTACGAGTCGTTTGACGAAAATTGCCTCGATCTCAATTGGGTGGATCGCTGGAAGAAGAGAAATGCGATAGCATCAAAGAAAATGCACGGCGAAAGTCAATCAGCTGACAAAAATGCTGCAGCTGATTGGGTGCAAAATCAGCTGGAATTGATTCGACAAGAATTCTCTGATGACAACATCTTCAATGCAGATGAAACTGCGCTATTTTGGAAACTCATGCCTGATAGAACCCTCGCATTCAAAGGTGAAAAGTGCCGAGGAGGAAAACATTCTAAGAAACGCCTAACAATTCTTGTCGCCGCCAGCGCTACGGGAGAAAAATTGTCTTTATTTACTATTGGCAAAAGCAAGAAACCACATTGCTTTCGCGGTGTGGCAAACATTCCCGTAGCTTACGATGCTAACAGAACTGATTGGATGACGAAGCAGTTATTTGAGCCGTGGCTGAGAAAGCTAAACGCAAAAATGCTTGGCCAGAAAAGAAAAATTGCGTTGATTCTTGACAATTTTTCAGGCCACCCTCAGGTTGCCTTGTCAAACGTGAAAGTATTCTTTCTTCCTCCAAACACAACGTCTATAGTCCAGCCAATGGATGCAGGCATTATAAAGAACTTGAAGTTTCACTATAGACGATTGTTGATGAAGAAGCGATTGCTCTGCTACGAAACGGAAACGCCATTTGCAAGTAACGTTCTTCACGCTTTAGAGTGGCTAAAAATAGCATGGGAATCGGTTGATGCTCAAGTCATTCGCAATTGCTATTGCCACGCAGGATTTCGCCGCGTGGGTGAAGGAGTGGTAGAGCCGCGTCTTCCGCATTCCTTTCCGCTTTGGAGCAACGCAGAGGATGCTGGTCTCACACAAGGGATTGACTGGACCGAATTCGTTGACGTAGACCAATGTGTTGCTGTGGGGCCTAGCAGTGAGGGACACTCCGTTAATGATATTTTAGACACAGTCTTTCCAGAAACAAGAGAACCACTCGATGAAAGCACTAGCTCTGACGAAGATGTCGAAGAAATTGATACTTCTCCTCCACCATCGTTCAAAGAGGCTATGACAAGCATTGGATCAGCATTGGACTATCTTCGGACAATTCAAGGGTCAGAGGCAGAGTGCCTGAAATTGGCAAATATTCGTGAGTATATGGTGGACCAATACTTCAAAAACCAAAAGCAACAGCGCATTGAACAGTACTTTAAACCCATAAATGAAAACTAGATTGCTCGCGAGTTGATATATTAAACTAAAATAAATGTCAAACCTGTTAGTAAGCCTCTACAAGGCATTTACTGTGCGTAAACGTGTACATTGGGTTCAACGACACATCGCAAATAACGACCTAAATATTATGCCCTTTCAGATGTCGCTAAATGTAAGGTTGACTGTACTGTGTTTTGGGGAGCACAGAAAGCCCATACAGATCGTTGCTGACGGCGGAATTGCGGCAATTCTTACTGCAGCCCGCTCAGCGTTTGGAGACGCTATTTCTGTATGTCCACTAGTCCAAACGTGGAACTGCGAATGGGACAGCTGGGTCGACTTGGCAGACGGCGATGAAGTTCTTCCAATGAACAAAATAAGAATTTTGCCACAGCCGCTAGAAGATTTAGGCCAGGTAAGACTGTACACTGCTGTTTGTGGCGAGTGGCTTGCCCTGACTAGGCAGAGTGGTTCACGTGGTCGAATATGTCCTAAAACACCTTTAACAGTCAGTCAGACTAATCCTACTAGTCAAAAGTACATCAGACTATACACTGCTCTTTGTGGTGAGTGTCTCACTTATCCAAACTAGGTTGTGTGATTCACCTGACCGAAACAGTGTGCAAGTTTGTTTGCCTCTAGAATAGTAAGTCGTATGTATTGTATTAGTCAAAGGTACATCAGACTATACACTGCTGTTTGTGGTGAGTGCCTCACTTATCCAAACTAGGTCGTGTGATTCCCCTGACCGAAACAGTGTCCACGTTTGTTTGCCTCTAGAATAGCAAGTTGTGTGTATTGTCTGTGACCAGGGTCACAGACTGTCACTGATGGTATATGACAATAAAGTCAGTAGCAATTATTAATAAATAAATGCACTGTGTGATTATAGATTTCAGTTTCTTATGGCGTGTGGAAACAAGCTTGTGAAACCTCGTCTAATGTCATCTCAGGTGATGGATGGTCAGACCCTGCATCAAGTCTATGGACAAAAAATAGTCTATTTGCGTACAGAGGTAAAACTTGGAGATGAGCGTAACAAGAGACTGGGTTCTACTGCTTCATTCTTTGACGAGGTACTTTTTTAGATAACCAATTGTCTAGATTTGAAAAAGAATATTAGTGTTGGTATACTGTTTGTGTATTACAGGAAGTAACAGTTGTCAAGGATCAATCTGAGAGTAAGCGTGCAAGGACTTTGGCATCAGCATCATCAGCATCCATAACAGTGTCATCACCAGTTGGTGGTGATCGCCAGTCCAGTGATACATACTAGTAATTGTGATCTTAGATCTAGAGTGTCAAATATAGTCACAAAGTTATTTGAATCTGTAATTAGCATGTTTATTGATCTACTTGCCAGTGATGATGAGGACCATGAGAACAATCAGTTTGACTTAGACCTGCAAGCTGCACTCTCTGCCAGTATGCAAGATACAGCTGAGTAAGGGAGTATTGAGGTATAGGTACATCATTTTGTAATCAGTTCAACATATGTCCTTTTCAGGACGTGTACAGCATCTGATAAGGAAAAAGTACAGTCCATTATACGAAAACATCAGGAGCTGGTTCTACCAGACCTTGAATTTTTGGAAGACAAAATTCAAATAAAGTAGATGCTATTGATGTCAGGCGATCACATGTATGGAATGATACTCCAGTGTCTAAATATGCGCTCGTTTCCAGTGCCTAAATATGTGCGCGCGTGTCAGACCATAAATATAAAATTTCAGTGTACATATATTTTCATAATAAAGTCACGTTTCGCTTGCCATAGATCTCTCTTCCGACAACGTCGAACGTCGTTGTGCACGTGCATCAACAACGGAGATCGGGACGTCAGATCCAGTAGAGACCTCTCTAATCTAACAACAATAAGAATGTGGTCTTTCCAGTATGCTTTAGAAGTTGATGATATTGCATTGAGTCAGCTAAGGATTTCCATTCCATTGAAGCAATGTAGCATTCCGTTTTGTCCTCTCCATTAATACGACAAGAGTCTATATCGTCCTCCTGCGGCAAAGGTAAGCGAGAGAGACAATCTGCATTGCCAGGATTAGTAGATTTCTGATATTCAATTCCGAAGAGAAGAAGAGGTATTGTTTCGTAATCCCTAGGTTCGCCTAAACGTGGTTGGGAGTGTTGTTTCGTTACTCAACGGAATTCTTTTCTTTCAAGAGTGCTCATACTTCCGGTCGCTTTGTTGATGGCGAGCAAGAATGCAACCGTCGCACTAGTTAGTAGAACGGCGTAGATGAATACAAGATGTCACTACGTACAGAAGGTTTGCTGTTGCACACTTTTTGCGGCATTCGGAGCTCATTTCAGGTCATTTCGCACGGTCCGGTCAGAGAAGTGGCCAGGGCGTGGTCGCTGTCGAACGAGAAGCTGGAAACTGTGCGTCGTACAAACAGAGGACTTGCTTTGTTGAGAGACATAGTTTGTAGACAGTGTAGAAAGATGTGTACAGTTGGTTATTTCTACTTTGGAAGTAGTTCTAAAATAGTTTGTGTAGCGGAGTGTTGTACGTTTTCTCAGAACAACCTGATTTTCTACGGTCCCGAGGTAATAGCCGTGTACAGTTGAGTCTGTTGCATTTACGAATTCGTTTTAGTGCCTGTATGGCTTCATTCTAGGTTCTGCGCTAGACTCACAATGTTTAAGACGCGTTTCTTAGTCAATACCGCAGTAGGCATAACATCAAACTATTTGTGCTGGCCGACGGTCAGGTGACGTTGACGACAACCATCGTACGAAGTGGCAGGTCTGTAGCTGTCGAGGTAGATTTATAGTAAATTTTAAAAAGATTAACATACAGGAGAGATGCTCCATTTTATTTTAACCTGCATAAGAGGCCGTCCGTAATTACCGATAGTTTTCGCAGAACGAAAATATTACGAACCTGGGTGGTGGGTTGGGGGCCAGGACGAAGTGAAAAAAATATTGAATCCCGTATCGATGCATTGATTTCTAATAGTACAGTAGTAGAGTTTATGATTAATTGAGATCAGTCTGCTATTTTCTACTTTGTGGAAGCGACTCACGTGTTAAACTCGTCGTTAGTCTCACTACTTGCTCGCGACCCTGTGCGCAACACCAGACTGCACGTGTACCACATGCTAGCATTTGAGCAACATGTCATTGTTAGTGATAGCATGTGCACGTGCCATGGGCTGTGCCGCTGAAGTGTCATTTCTTGATGATCGTACGCGTGCTTGGTGAGGGTCGGCGTTTGAGTTTCGACGAGATCACGCCTGTAAAATGTGTGGGTCATTGTTGAAGGCTTGAGAGTTGAGGTGGAAAGTGCGGCTCGCTAACCTCCCCAATACATCCGGGACTTAAATGTAGCAAAATCCGTGAACGTTATGTCTGTGCAGACGACGTTGTTCCGGAAGTTAGCAAAGAAGGAACCGTTCTTCGAAAAGTCTCTGTCAGCAGACTCTGGACACTACGCTGTAATTGAAGCACTGTGGACTCTAGAGCCATGTGGAGCAAACAGGCAAATCTTCTTTTGAGAAGGCGCAGCGCCTGTGGAAGGGTGTATGTTCACAAAGCGGTAGTGCGTGCAGGGAGCTGTTTGCCAAAGCCGGTAAGGTGAGCGGTGATCGTACTGTTGCGAAGAGTTTCGTTGTGGAGAAAACCAGTGATGATAGAGAGTCTGTAGAGGTAGTTGACGATGTAGTTGTACCCTTCGCTCCACCTGATTCTCCCGCCCAATCCGCTAAGACTGGCCCAACGATCAGTTCTGCTACTGATGCGTTGTTCGAAGCAATGGGTCTGGCGGCAGAAGCATTCCTGACGGAGGAGGTCAGGAGCCAAGAAACCCTGATTATTAAGTTGTCCCAGGTGGCGAAGAAATGGGAAGAATATAGTAACGAGTTGAGTTTCTACAACTCTAGCTCTACGTACACGTGGAAGCAGTCACTTCTGTCACTGGAAGTAAAAAAATGTCAAGGATCAGGCAGCAGTGCTAGCCAAGGCACTGAATAAGACTGCATTGATAAAACTTTCATTTTCTCATATTCTGACATCTACTGGATCACTGTCTATGCAGAGAAAACAGAAGGCATTGACTGATGTCACCGTCCAGCTGTGTATTTGTCATAAATTGACAGCGATTTGTGTCACCATTTCTGTGATGTGCGACAAGCGATGGCATATTTCTTGTTATAGTCACAACAAGAGTACTATAGAAAACCATCAAAGGAGCTGAGACAAGTTTGTAGTGGATTCAATGTGGTATACTTTGATCGGAAAAGCATCTAGCGCGCGTACACCACGGTGGTCGTAAGGCCAGGTTCCACTGAGCATGCGCATTCGAGTAGCGCAAAATATGAATCTAGACAAAGGCACTCTAGTCTGGGCAAAATGAAAGGATACCGTCATTGGCCAGCTAGGGTGAAGTTCTCTTCGTGCGTTTCTGTGATCGTTTTCTCTCACTGTGTCTGTTTAGGTTGAAGACTACACAAGCCAGGGAAAGTGCAAAGTGTTCTTTTACGAAACACATGAAATGTGAGAGGGCAGTGAGGAGTCTTTGCATTTTTAGCGCGTCGACGTTGTAAATATTTCCCAACAACGTGACGTCATCTCATTTCTATCATCCCCATAAATTTCTCAAAATTACACAATAAATGCACTAATCGTGCAATAAAGATAAGCTAGATCAAAACTAGACAGCACTCAGACAGCACAAACCTCATGCCATTAACAACTGTTTCCATGGCAACTATTTTGAAAGCTTGTGTTCACCACAGCATGTAGTACACATGCCAGCAAACGGGTTTGCCATCGCTGTACCTTTAATGGCTGTGGTGCAGTGTTTTCTTTACACTATCAACTTACCCAGCATAAGCAGAAGGAGGGCTACACAATGGCCAGACGTCGTCCAAAAAAGAACTAAACTATTATACATCAGTCTGAATGTTTGCTCTGTACCATACATTGTACTGTGTCTACTTATGTTCTGTTAATGCCGTTTACTTCCTTATTAAAAGTTCTATTGGTTGTACCAGTGCTTATTCAAACATGATTGCGCACTGAACAGCTGACGGTATCTTCCGTGGTATATTCAATAATAAAGGCAATAGCTCTGTGAGCATGGCCTATTGTGTGTGAAATAATGTTTTCTTATACTTTTAATATAATATTAAAAATAGATGCAGTAGCCTTCAATATTTTTAAGCTGAAAAAGTAGGGGGTGGGTAGTGGGGTCTGGTTGCTTTGGACTTCGTTCGTTCTGCGAAAACTATCGGTAATTACGGACGGCCCTAACCAAGATTTATATAAATAAATATATATATAGCATTAGCTAATTAGTCAAATTAGCATATTTCTGATATTCAATTTGGTAATCATATTGTAACAGCAACAGAGCCCAACTTGCTAAACGACTATTAGCTGTATCGCAGATTTACTTTTGAAAGCGACAAAACTGTAGGATGAGAAAATCATGTAGTTGTTTAAATAATTTACTGCCAATTACCAGCGCTATACCAAACAACTGAAATTATTCAGGCTCAAATAGATAACAAGTCATCGTCATTCTTAAGAGACATTCAGAGCATTAAGGTCAGGCCAGACTCAACATCGTCTCAACAATCCAGACTGGTGCCTCTATTAAAACCATTCCTAACAAGAAGCTTGGCGTAGTAAAGCAGACACACGACTCATTATGTGCCCGTCTAAGAGCGTGTCTACCCGCGGTTGCACAGCAACTACGTCATATTCTCGCACGTGTCTTCTTTGCAATGCGTCGGAGTACGCGACAGCTGTTCAGAGACAGAGGAAGTGCATTTGGCGCGACTCCAGTATCCCCAACCTTAAGTTGCAAGTGACGTCTCGTGATATATACAAAGCCTCAGATAGCTAGAAACCTGACGTGGTCAGTCAGGTGTTTTTTAAGTAAGTACGAAACGTTATTCAGTCTTTCTTCAAAATGATTCATAGTGACTTAGTTCGCAAATTAGAGAATCCTGATTGTTGCGTCTAGTTTTGACAAGAGCACGGCATTGTCGCTACCAGACGTGTTTGCGACGCTTGCGGCAGTGAAACGATGTGCCCTCGTAAGGGTGGAAAAATCCTCAAGACGGTTTTTCGTGGCTTGTGGCAAGCAGACATGCGCCAAGGAGCGGAGCATTCGTACAGGAACCTGGTTCGAGTCCTCCAGACTGACGATCAGCCAGTTTTGGAGTTTACCTGCTTTTGGGCTCGCAAGGTATTGCTGTGGTGTTGCGTATTCGCTAAAATGAACGTTAACTTATCTACGTGTATGCTACTTTAAAGGTTACACAAGCTACCGCTCACCTCCAATACCGTGTTTGCTCACAAACCACGTCTGTCGACAGATGGTCTTTCTGTCGAGAGGTGTGTGCTGTCGTGTTGTCGAGGCATACAGCGAACGAAAAGTTAGATGGTGAAGGAAGAGTAGTCGAGATCGATGAATCCATGTGTGGTCGGAGTAAGTACCAAACGGTGCTTCCTCCAGGGACATGCTACAATTCTACATGCAATTTATTCTTTTAGTGATTTTTAGCTGCAGTTGATTTCGGGTAGACGATTTAGAGTCGGATTTAGCTATTTAATAATTGGGTTAGATTTAGTATTCAATACCATTGGTACTTGATTTAGGTTGAGTTAGAAGTCGGGTATTGTTAGGTTGTACAAGACAGCACGTCGAAAACTTTCCCTTAATGTCATCCGTCATCATGTTATTCCGGCTACCAATGTGGTGACTGATTGCTGGAAAGACTACAACTTCCTGGAAGAAGAAGGCTATCGCCATTTGACTGTAAATCACTCTTTAAATTTCGTCAACCCTGACACTGTAGCACACGCAGAGCATCGAAAATACGTAATCACTTGCAATCATATTTGGTGGAGTTTATGTGGCGCCGACGATTCGGCGGAGATGTCTTTCTGACATTTTGTCTCATGTCGTTGAGGTTAGTCTGTCTGTATTATTAGCAAATTGCTAATTTTCTGTATTTCCCCGACGTGTACGTAACCGAGACATGGGCAACTTCGATACTGTTCCCATGGTTTAGAGAGAGAGCGAAGCGACTGGTGGAGCTGGAGCAGGCAGACCCTGTATACTGAGAAACACACTTGCCGGAGTTGCCAAAAGGAGCAGAGATAAATTCGTAGGGGCGGTAGGTCCGCTCATAACTGTCTACGGTCGGTGGAAGAAGCGATCGGCATCCGATGTTACAACACCACCGAAAACCTAACACCACAACTGAGACAGACTCTCAAACAACTACAACAGAGAGACGACATCATAATTAAAAGAGCGGACAAGGGCTCATGCACCGTCATCGAGAACAAGAAATCATACGTGAAAGACTGTACACTTCTACTATCCGACAAGAAGACGTACGAAGAGACAAAAGATGACCATCGATGAGAAACCTACCTTACAGTTCAAGATCTCTCATTCGACGCATACGCAAATCATGTCGTCGACAGAGACACTCACAAATTCCTCCTACAACAATTCGAAACAATCAAGACAGCAGAATTCTACGGACTAAGGAAAATTCACAAGACGCCGGCAACACTACGACCCATTATCGCCGGACATAGCAGCCCAACTGCAAGACTGAGCAGAGTATTCGACCATTACCTGCAAGCTATTGTTACCACGTCAAAATCCTATGTAAGAGACTCAAAGCAATTCATCCAAATTTTAGACAAAACGACCTTCCCAAGAGACATCCTACTAATTGCAGCAGACGTCACCAGTCTATACACGAGCATCCCTCAACAATAGTTTGTATTGCGACGCAGGAATTAAACTCTAGAGACAGCTTCTAATTCAAAATACACTAATTACTATTTTATTCACAGGTAATTCCACCGACGACATAGAGCGAGGTGATACTCGCTTTTGGGTAATCAATTTTGTTTTCCAATTTGTGTTTTGGTGTCTTGCGTTAATTTACGCGCGACTGGTTCGCGTGTTTTTGTTATTATCTAGAGTCTTTGGTAAACATAAATAGTAGAATAGTACGATACCTACCAACTACTCTGCCTACCAGCGAGCCAAGAGGCGTCGAGATTGAATCAGGATGGGATCGCCAAACATGGGCATGCGCAGGAAGCATCACGAATAAGCCATTAGAGGAAGCCACATAGTGAAGGCGAGGATTGAGAAGAGAAAGGCGGGAGCCACGTGACTGACAGGAATAAAAAAATTAACTTTCAGAAATTTTTATTTAAATTTCTTAATTCCCCGAAGCTGTAAACCCCGTTTACTTTGGCACGTCCTCGTGTCAATCAAAAACCCTGTGGTTTTATAATTACACGTACGTGACTAAATTAGCATTCACGACACTGGTTGGGGGATACTGGAGTCGCTCCAGTGCTTGAACGAGGTTAGACGGAAGCGAGTGATTGTTCCCGTTGACACATAGGAGAGTCCACATCTGGGGAATGACGGGTTAGCGTCATCTTCGATGATATGTGATCATGTGGAAGACGTATCCGAAATTTCTGGCAGTTTTCGTGAGCCCGAGCATCCTCTGCCAGACGAGGAGATCTAAGACGAGGGCCTTCAAAACCGCATAGACGACTGGGTTGTCATCCTCACTGAAGAAAACAGTATGTCGCTTAGTCTTGTTGTTTTCTAGGCGCTTCGATCCCAGTTGCAGTGTGGAGTGGTCAAGGCAGCCGAGATGACTTCTTCAGTGACGAAGATGAACGGGACTTCATCGGGAACGACAGCAAGTGTTCATGTTTCGAAAGAGTTAAATCTATACACGATTCTATAGTCGCTTGCGTTGCATTTATTCTTTGTTTATAGGCAATTACGAGCGCAAGAGTGTGATCAATGATGAAGAATGAACGCTGTAGAGACGAAGCATCCAAGTGGACCCGACAAAATTCAATGACAAAGGGACCACCCCATATGAATGTCAGATTTCTGTAGATTTTGTGAGATGCTTCCTGATTTGTCTTTGCCCGTTGGGTTCCCTAGGAAGATAGGTCTAGAGATTGGTAGAAAGTTAACTTTGGATTTGGAATTTGAGAGGGTTGATGTAGGGAAGAAAGAATTGCATATTGATGGGCATGAAAGGGATGATGTTGTGAAAGAAAGACAATCGTTCCTAGAAAATTTGCATGATCTTGAGAAACAGCACCCTCCAGCTCCATTCTCTGCATGATGAACGTGAATTTTATAGTATTGGTAATAAGTTAGCAACAAAATGCCTAGTTGTAATATGCGGCGTACAGATTGTCACATTCACTTCCACTAGTTCCTTCGACGCTTCTGTCCCTTCCGCGCTTTCTCAAACTCAAAGAACCACCCGCACAGAAGCAGGAGCGAATGGAAACTAACGAGAACGGAGAGAAACGAAGAACCGCTGAGGACGACTGGGGCACAAAACCCCTCGGAAAAATGGACACCGACAACGATCCCGATGCATTGATAGCGCGACTAACAATCCCAACGACACGTCGAAGATAACTACGAGGCGATGGCGCTGGCGGACGTCATGCACGCTAAACGGAGGCACATAAGATATACGATCGAAAATTTGACTTAATCGAATTTCTTACATTATATGAGTTTACCACGTGCCCTAGAGGGAGCGTACGCTCGAAGTCCAGAACTCAACTGACCTATATCGAGATAGATTAGAACAAATCAAAGAAATGTGACTATGTCCTTGCCGAAGAAGACATCAAGAGGTCGACAGAGGCTTACATTGAGGTAGGTTGGTGCACAATAACCTTAGTATCGATTGGGAGGATAGTGAGCAAGAACAAGGGTTGCGTGTGATGGAAAATGGGTTGCGTGTGATAGTGAGCAAGCACAAGGAAGCTGAGTGTGTGTTGAAGAATGGCAAGACAGCTAAAGGGATTTCCGGGCTTCGGCGACTCACTCTGAATATTTACTCACCAACTGGAGTAAAAGAAACAACTGCACGTGGACAACCTCTCTGGGGCCAAGAGTCCAAAAAGCCTGAGTGGTGGCAAAAACGTTGCCATCTGAAAATCCGAAGCAAGACTTCAGACAGAGACGAGAAATACCATGGGTGGAAATACTCAGACAGATAGCCAATGGTTATTTAACGTGGGAAAGAGGTACAAACTATTCAACTGTATCTATAGTTATGATGTAAACAGATTGCTCATGGCTTCATATTGTGTTGTATGTAGAGAGAGGTACTTCAAGTAAGTCATGAACTATGTCACAAACCCAAGTTCAGTCGCCAACAAGGTCAACTATGTCACTAAGACGCAGCTTCAAAATACAATTCAGTACAAATGCACTCAAACGTTTGCACATTTAGTTTGCATTGACGTGTTTGTACATATACCAAGAGCTGTCCAGTTTCTGTCTACAAATGTAAGTACATGACTTTCTAAAATATTTATCTCTGGATGCTAAGACGTTGATGATATTGCATTGGGTTAGCTTTAAGGATTCTCATTCCATTGAAGCAATGTAGGATTCCGTCTTGTCCTCTCCATTAATAAGACAAGAGTCTATATCGTCCTCCTGCGGCAAAGGTAAGAGAGATCAACCATCTGCATTGCCCTGATTAATAGATTTCGGATATTCAATTTGATAATCATATTCTGACAGCAACAAAGCCCATCTTGCTAAACGACTACTAGCTCTATTGCAGATTTATTTTTGATAGCGAAAAAACTGTGAGATGAGAGCAACATGTAGTTGCTGAAATAAGTTACTGCCAATTACCGGCGCTATACGAAACAAAGAAATTATTCAGGCTCGAATAAATAACAAGTCATCGTCATTCTTAAGAGACAATCAGCGCATTAGAGATCAGGCCAGACTCAACACCATCTCAACAATCCAGACTGGTGCCTGGATTAAAACCATTCCTAACGAAAAGCTTGGCCTAGCAAAGAAGACACACGACTTATTATATGCCCGTCTAAGCCTGCGTCTGCCCGTCTAAGTCGGACAAAAATACCCCTTGCGAAAGAGCAACCTCTTATCGTTGACTGACACGCTTCAACATGTTGCATCCGTGGCGATTGAAACAAGCTACAACCTGTTCCTCACCTAACTATAAGTGCAAGCCAGGCATACCAAAGCGGATTGGTTTATGAAGACTTGTATAAGCATGGACCTAATACATATCCATGCAGAAACCTTCGCTGTGGTATTGCCTTACGAACGCAGAACAAGTTAGCAAGGCATAAGAATGACACTGCCCAAAACGTTCCTGACGAACAAGGAGAAAAACAAGCTCAAGAGATTAAACTACGTACAGTATATGTCTGAACTCTAATATAAGTATTTCCTAGTAACGAAGGTTTTTCATGGGAGACAACAATGATAAAACGTTCATTGGTCTTTCATGCGAATTGACAGTCAAACGCAATCTTTGGAGTAAGTTCATTCAATTGCGGCGAGTGATCGACTTGATCACAGCATGGCATCCAATGTCGCTGAGAATCAATCATTAAACATAGCAGAGTTTTATTGAATGTTGAATGCAATGAAACAATGCATTGTCTTCGACGGAGACAAGGACGACGACTCCATCCTAGACCTGGAGGACGAGGACGGCGCGACATACGTGGTGACCAGATCGTCACCTTCGCTTCCATTAGTTCCTTCGACGCTTCCATTCCTTCCGCCCATTCAACAACTCAAAGAACCACCCGCACAGGAGGAGCGAATGGAAACTGACGACAACAACGAAGAAAAACGAAGAACCGCCGAGGACGACTGGCGAACCTGACAGCTCCGAAAAATTTGACACCGACTACGATCTACGGGACAACTTAGAATTATTCCGTCGACTCCAGGCTTCTGTCGTCACGGGAACAAACGAGGCCGGTAACGGACTTCTACGCCAAGTGTCGTCGTTTGGCGCATGGGTCCAACGTTTTGTCATCTACGCGGCCATGGTGCTTCGGCCCTCTCTGTCGTGTGCGCTCGACTTCATGGCGTACCTCCGACTGGTCGTTCATGAAAAGCAATGCAATTCCCGTATGGGATAGCTGCTGTATGACATGCGTTCTAGGCAGCTGGGTGCCCACTCGCCGGCCATCGTCTGGGGTCATTTGCACCCTTCGCTGTACGTATCTACCATTCTAGCAATAGATCAGTCTCCTGGCAGCTGCTGCTTGCACTATCTGTAGCTACACCACAGCACTGCAGCAAACGCTTTATGCCCAAATAAAAAGCCAAGTGACATGACAGAGGCTAACCACAACCAATATCCGCCAAAACAACTTCCAATGGCCGGCATCCACTTAATCTTAAGGATGCAAATAAATTAATTAATCAAAACTGAATACCATATATAGGCAGCCATTGACCACACCAGAAAGTAATCATTTGCTATGTCAGTAATATAATAGTAACCTATTGATCTTCTTTTCAAGAGCTTTTAAAAGACTTGCGCATCTGACGAAATTAGAAATGTACACGGCGCGATAAAGATATCAAGAAGTCAGAGATGAGGACACGACTCCACGAAAATTTCTGGTAAAATCTCTACAAAGGGTCATCAAATTTAAGATTTTATTGAGTTGTAAAGAGGCGGTTACTTAATTAATAAGGTCGTCTCGATATGCACGCCATCTTAGCTAGCCGTAGATAGATCGAATTTCGCGATGTCAGCGAATGGCAAATTTATGAGCGCAGAAGGATGTTTGATGTCTATTCGTTTCGTTTTTTTGCTATACCCTGTTTAGTAAAGGTTCAGTATGTGTTTTGCAAGTTTGGACGTTAGGAGTTGGCAAGAGTTTGAGTTATGCGCATAGCAACGCAACTGCTGTGTTGCGGTTGCTGTGGCTGTGTACTCGTACAGTGCGGGACAGCATAAATCCTTCCAAACTTAGCGCACGTTAGAAAATTCGCCCTGCGTATTTATAGACATTCTTACATATGCACGTGATCGCCGTGAGAAGCCCTACAGACTGACGTCGGTTTTGACCACGTGGTTTGCAAGATAACGAATTTAGATTAGCGAGTGTTGATTGGCTGTCTAACAGGTGTGGCTGCATTGTGATTGGTTGATTGCACATTATTGCCATGGATACCGTATTCTCTTTGTCCCCTCACTGCCATCATCACGGACGCCACGCGTTGGAGTAAGAGGAAGAAACAACTAGAAAGAGTTGAAGGTATGAATGAAAAAAGGCTGAAGCTTAGACCATCTAAAGAGGAGGGGGCCCCTTCGGAACCAGCGTGTCAGGCAGAGGCAGGCGCTGAAACACTAGACGGGGACAGCGATTCGGTGCAGTCTTTTAGCGATGATGATGTTTGGAGTAGTCTGGATGAATGGGTAAGAGCTTTGGGAATCGTAGATCTAAAGATGCTGTCGTTGCTTTTCGAGTTTTACCGCAGGGAGACATCGCAGACCGTCAAAAGGGCCGCAGATGTTGTGTCGCAGATAGTACACAAAAATGAGGGCACCATCAGAGATTGGCGGAACAACTTTAGACGCAACTGCGGTGAGTTTCTAGATGGCAGAGGTCACTATCAGCGGAGCAGCATCATGCATGACGAGGAGTATCGACGGGAAGCAAGTAGGTGGGCTCGACAGCACGGCTGCACCAAGGGAAAGCCCAATATGACCGCCTCTGACTTCTGCTGCTACATTAACACCGACCTTCTACCCAACCCCTCCCATAGTCCAGGTTTTTCGCCGAGAATTAGTGTGAAAACAGCATGCAGGTTTTTGTGTGACCTAGGTTTTCAGCGAGTGGATTCGAGCAAGAAAGGCGTGTACATTGACGGTCACGAAAGGCAAGATGTGGTAGAAGAACGTACTAGATATTTAGACCGTGTGCATGCAATAGAATCTAACCATCTACCTCCTCCCAGTCCATCTGATGTTTTGCAGGAACACCAGTCCGGTCATATGAAGGACCAATCAGCCACTAAATGGTTAGTTATGATCTTTCATGATGAATCAACTTTTCAGTCTAACGAGGACCAGCGTTACATGTGGTGCCAGCCAGACCAGACTGCAATCAAGCCAAAATCAAGGGGTTCAGGTAGGATGGTAAGCGACTTCATCGACGAATATAGTGGTTATCTAAGACTGAGTCCCTCAGATTATAGAATACGGAGAGAACAGGGATGGATACTGGACGGGTGACAAGTTTATGTCTCAAGTAAAACGTGCTGTGGCTATTGCAGAGATCAAATATCCTAGTCAGAGTTATGCTTTGTTGTGGATATTTGATCACAGTCGTAATCATACTGCGAAATCACATGATGCACTGGTTGCTAGTCGCATGAACGTGGGATTAGGAGGAAAACAACCACCTATGAGGGACACCGTGTATCAGGGAAAAGAACAGAAACTTGCCACAGGGGAGGGAGTTCCGAAGGGTCTAAGGATGGTCTTAACAGAGCGTGGCATTAATGTTAGTAATATGTGTAGAGATCAGATGGTGTCTGTCTTGTCTGAGCATGATGATTTTGCAAATGAAAAATCTTGTGTACAGTTATATTTAGAATCTAGAGGTCGTTATTGTTTGTTCATCCCTAAGTATCATTGTGAACTTAATCCTATAGAGAGTGTGGGGGCATGCGAAAAAGTATACTAGGGCATATTGTAATTATTCAATTACAGGCTTACGTAAAACTATGACACCTGCTCTAGAGACTGTTGATGTGGATTTAATCAGGAAATTTTTTGGAAAAGTTAGGGATTATGTTCGAGCATACAGAGAAGGCAAGAGGACTGGACAGGAAGTAGAGGATGCTGTGAAGTTGTACAAGAGTCATCGAAGGGTCAAGGAGAACAGATAGCTAGCGTTTCTATTGAATTTAAGTGTTTAGACATGTTAGAATAATGTTTCAGTCGCGTCTTGTATTATGTAAACTAGATCACGTGACCAATTGTATATTTTTATTATCATGCCTATCTTTGAGTGTCATTCACACTGCATCTAGAGAAAAATTAAAAAATGAGCTTCTGTGGACATCTAACCCTGTGTGTCTAATAGCGTTTGGTACACTTCTGAATTCAAATAGCGCGTGCATGAAAAACGATAGGGCGCGAAGTGAGACCCTTAGTGGGGCCCCTCTTGCGGTTAAACTCAGAATTAATAAACAATCTCGAAAATCCATTTCTGCAGTTTTGTTGCACATCACGGTGACAATGTTTCATCGAGTTCTCAATGATCTACGGCAATATTCCTATTTTTCGTAGGACAATACGGGAACTTGAGGAGGCGTCTCCATTATTCTCGCGGTGAGAGAACGAAACTCTTCCGTTTATCAAATTAAGCTGGCTCGTTGTAGCAAATAAACTTGTACACCACTGGACCAAATTTGAAATAGGTAGACCAAACCAAATTTAAACTGTGCGCGTTTACGAATGACATGCGCATTGGGGGGATTTATGCTGTCCCGCACTGTACCTTGTGATTACAGATGCAATACATTGCACTCATGCATACAGTTTCTAATATCATATATTTGCATTAGCCCTCCTTCAAGTCACGTTTATTCTCCTTCATCACCAGATGCTCATTTCTCACTTCCTGCTACTTCTCTTCCTGCCAATTCACCTCCTACTTCCCATTCAGCTCCCTCTTCCTCAGTCACTGCTGTTCCTGCGTCATCGCTGTCAACTCGTCCTCATCAGCAACCAGCACCACGACAACCTCGTCAACAGCCAACTCGTCAACAGCCAGCTCGTCGACGACCAACTCGACAACGTCGTTCACCGGTTTCGTCATCTGAGTCATCAGACTCTGAGTCTGAGCCAGCTGCCCGTGTTGATCGCCGCACTGATGCACTGAACGTCGAGTATTTGTGCCATGTACCACCCGATGATAATTACCATTGGAATTGCCACAATTTACACAACGAAGGCCTGCTGGATTCTATCCTCCCCAACCGTATCCTACCAATGCTATTCGTTACTTTAAGCTATTCTTCACCGACAACATGATTGAGAATATTAGAACGTATGTGTTTGATGTTTTTTCTATGCATTTGACTTCATGGTATAATATTTTGTAGAAACCTTAACATCAACGGTGAGGATAATTGTAAGAAAAGCTACAGAGGCAAATCTGGAGGACGGCGAGCGGAGGGTAGTTTTCGTCCAGTGACGGTTGACGAGATGAACTACTCACTGATAGAGCTCTTGATCTACATGGGACTTGTCAAGGAATACTATAACAAAATATTTAGTGTTTTATTTTTAATTCTATGTATCTGTAGGTTCCTAAGATCTCAGATAACTGGCTCACAACTTTTCCCTTTTACGAGTTGTGGGCCAGAAGGTTCATGTCTCGCAGCCGTTTTGATGCAATCCTGTCGGTCCTACAGATGGAAATATACTCGTACTGATAACGACCGAGAAGCTGACACATTGAGAAAAGTACGTACCGTGTACAATGAATTACGTCAAAATTGTCTTGAGTATGGTCAGCCTCAAGCCCGTGTCTCACTTGACGAGCGAATGGTAAAAGCTAAAGGCCGTTTTGCTTTTAGGTATGTAAAGGTTTCCAAAATATAGGCTGAACATTTACTAAATATGATTTTGCTATTATTAGGCAATACATAAAAAACAAACACGTCAAGTGGGGTGTGAAATTGTATTGTGTATGCGATTCAATTTCTGGCTACACATACAACTTCGATATTTACACGGGCAGGAAGCGTCAATCGTCAGTGGTGGCGACGGCAGGAACAACATCACAAGCAGCAACAACAGCAGCTGCAACCACAACACAATCAGCTGGCACAGCTCGAAAACGAAGGGAAGACCAGCAGATGACACAAGTGTGATCCATCGTACAGTCATGCGTATGATGGATCCTCTCATTGATCAGAGGTACACTGTATACACTGATCAATTCTATACATCAGGACATCTGTTCAAGGAGCTCTATGACCGGCGTACACTGGCCTGTAGTACAGTCCAGAAAAACAGGAAGGGTGTTCCTGCAGATTTGAAGAACATTCGCGTGTTCTTAAGTTACCACGAGGTAACTATAGCATATGTATTTATTAGCAAATACAATTATTAATTTGAGTCGAGTCTTCTCCAAGAACGTTTCAAATCTGTGCATATATGGCTCACCGAAACAGAAACTGGCTCTGAGAAAACACATTATCGAAATAGTTAAAAACGACACCAGAAATTGTTTGCTTCTCAGAGTCTCTGATCCAAGACTACTGACTATCTTTCCTCTTATGAGAATGAAAGATGAGAGTAACAACGGGTTTCCTGACTGTACATGTGCAAAATCCGGTGCCAACACAGATAAGATTGCTATTTAGGAATTCTGAGGGTCTACAATTGAACTGATTTCTGGCTAACTATAGCAGACCTCAATCGGTACTAATTGCAAACGCAAGACTCGCCTTTGAAATGAGTCAATTTTCTGAGTACCAGACTCGTGGTGTTGCACTTTGTAATAGTGAGTATTTGAGAATTGACAAATTTCATTACTTTATTATAGACTAGATTCCAATGCAGACAGTCAGGCAATCAGCAGGTTAGGGGTGTTAATTCATATCTACCATCCCTAGGTACCTCAACATAACATTTCAATCCATTTACTAGAACATTAGTAGATTGGCCGACTCACAAGAGTGTGTTCCAACACCATGTAAGTGATACCTCGGCACAGTGCCCGACAAATCCACCAATTCATTGAAAATCAGATTTCATGACTGAGCATGTGCAAAATTTGTGAGTCGAGCTCCCTCTCTAGTGTACTTATTAATTGGATAAACACAATCATTAATTCCACTGCCTTGAGTCAAAAGAAGAGGTGCTTCTTCGAGTAGCAGCTATCCAATATGGAAGGTTTGATGTACCTTTCTGGTAAATCTGCGATCGTTCTATCGGTAGCGAAGCACTAATGCCTTTCCAAAACCACCCAGGGATGTCAGAAAAGTGGTCAAGTCCGAGAGAGTAGAGTTGACGTATACCTTGAAAAACTGGATGACTTATCCAAGCTATTTAGCAGATTCCGTAGCAATTTAGTTGGACATCAGATGGGAATGCCCCACTGACAAAAACAAGACTCTAGTCAAATATTAAAGGAATGAAACTAGTAATGCTGCGACACACACCAGCTCTAGCTGATCACGCCATAAAGGTCTACAATTGTCAGAGGAAATTTCGTGAGTGCTCAACTGATGCAAAAGACTCTGGGAAAGTGGCTGCAGGCAATTCTCCAAAGCAATAAAAAGATGTGATTCCTCACATTTATGATCATAAACCAGAACAAGTACATTACAAAGCCATCTATAAGCAATGATACAAATCAGCGATTGACAACAATTATCTAAACAAGTCTCCTCCTTGTTCAGGTGTACAGCAGCAGCAAATTGGCACTACAGTCTAATATTAGCCTCTAACAATATGACAAAGCAACATCGTCTTCTATTTACTAATTTAGATATAGAGTTCCACATGTCTATAGGCACTAATTCTTTGATATATGTATACGTTGGAAGTGATGAGTTGACATAATTAATTAACAAACGGCCACGTGTCTGTCTATCCCTACCTGCCCTGTTCACTGATTCCACATCCAGTTACACACGTGTGTAAACTACCGTTCAACGATCATAACGATGCAGTTCCATAATGTATAAATTAGAGGAAGCAGGTGGGAGCTACAGGCCCGGCAAAATAGGCAATCGTCAGGATCATTGTAGAAGGAAGAGGAAGAGGGGTATCAGGAGTCATCCACACATTACTGGCAGCCAAATGCAAAGGTCTGGTTAGATCACGTGATCACGTACGCCAAAATACGCGTTACAGAACATAGCTTGCAAGCCTTCCTGGCCATATAGTCATTGCCAACGTAGACCGCGTTGCAATCGAAACTGAAACAGTAGAACTGAGCATCTGTTTCGTTTCCACAACGGTTACGCGTCTATATACTGTTTCAAGTTGGTAAACGCTCAGCTACCGCTGCCGTCCACTCGGCAGGGCTAACGGCTGGGCCAACAACTACTTAAAACCAGAACACGTAGTCATGAATGAGAACCCACGGACATGAGACAAAAAATTCGTTCTGGGGAGCGGCGCGAAACCCAACTGATATCTCGGCCACCTATACCACCTTACGAAAAACTATAGCTACAACCATTACCCAAACTCGCTAGACTGGAACCATTTTCACTGAGCAGACATCGTGTAATGGACTGCGCCATCTTGCATTCTGTAGCAATAGCCCGTATACTATATATACCCGGATAATTAGCAAGAAGAGAACAGTGCAGTATGTGTATGGTATACATATACGGACTATAGAAGTTTCACTAAACCGTAATAATTAATAAAGTTACAAACCATCTAGTAAACAAAGTGTTAATTGTAAGGACTGACGTTCAATGGCTGACGACCATGCACTCCATTGCAGACACAGACCTAGCTGATCACTATCATTCGCCTGATATGTACTTTTTATTAAGTTAATAATTTATATTAACAAGTAGCTATAGAAAGGACTGGCCGAATGTCTAATCAAGATCACGAAAAACGTCTGTTTATTTATTCTAATTTTTGGTTATGCTATTTCTAGAACTATAATTTATACACAATGGATTAATTGATTTGTAATATGTTTATTTAGTTGCATAACAATAATAGACGTTCCCTGTCAAATCGATTATAATCAGCACGTTCATCGCCCCGGAAATTTAATATCTAAGATAATTGCCACCAATTATTACACAATTCATTTAGTGTAGTTTTCAGTTATAGTTGTAATCGTAATCATTTAATTAAAAGTTTATAGAGTTGGTTTAGTTGAGCAGTTTAGCCTTATTACAGCTACTGAAACAACCAGCTCTACCTTTCTTAGTGTTTGGTCTAGTACACTCACAACTAAATTTGCCAAGCAGAGGAACAAAAGAGGAGAGGCTTTGTCCATATTTGTCAGGCAATTTAGAATCAGAGATAACACCTTCTGGATCTGACTTATGAGAGGTACTCCAGGTCTTACACCAGAATGATGATGAAGTGAAGAAGATACTGACACGTTTAAACCATCTTCCCACGTGTCCAAAGAAACTACAGTCAAAATTACACTCAATCATCAAAGACAAAAAGTTTGAACAATTCTCACAGACATGTCAAGATAGAAAAGAAAAAGCAAAGATCATTTCTTGTGGTGAGCCAACAGCAGGAATGTGGCTAGATGCCATTCCAAGTACGCAGCATCTCACTATGACGACTGTGGAGTTTCGCACAGCAGCACTCATGCGACATGGAACACCTCTACCACAACTCAGAAACTTCACCAAATGTATACAAAGGTGCAATCAGACAGTAGACACTGAAGGCAACCGTAGAGTAATAGCCTAACAATAGCCTAGCTATGACGTTTCATTATTAGAGTAGCGGGAGCATGCGTACTAGTAGGCTGACTTGTGTTGTTTGTGTGTGACTTCAAGCAACAGCGTAAGAATAGATGTGTTGTGCACACCTATAGGTGTTTCATTCGGTAAGCAGTTATTACAGTTGCGCCGAGGATGGCGGCACGACAGGTAAATTGAGTGAGTTCCACCCTGGTGCAGACAGGGTGGAAGATTACAAGGAACGGTTCTTACTGTACTGCGAAGCCAACGGAGTTACGAGCGACAATGCGGCCGATAAGAAAATTGCTATTCTGTTAACGTCGGTGGGGTCAGTGACCTACGCCCTGTTGAAAAATTTGGTACGGCCTGATAGGCCTCAAGACAAATCGTTGGAAGAGTTGTTTACTCTCCTCGAGAACCACTATAAACCAAAGGTCATTGTCATTGCTGATCGCGTCCGATTCTATAAGAGGCAACAGCATAAAGGGGAAACAATAGCATGTACGCCTCGGAGTTACGCCGCCTAGCGAAGAATTGCCAGTTTGGCGATCAACTGAATATTGCTTTACGCGACCAGTTTGTTTTTGGCTTATTGCAGGCGGGTATCCAGAGGAAACTCTTGCCAAAGTTGGAATTGACATTGAAGAAGGCGCTACAGATCGCCCGAGCTAATGAGATAGCTCAATATGAAGCCAAAACACTGAAGGGCGGAATGAGACACCACTCCTCCAAACAAGCAACAGAGACGACGTTTGCGGTCAACAAACTCGCTACAGCTGGACGCCGCAAGTCGCGTGACACTCTTCTAAGCAAAACATGCTACCGGTGTAATGAAAGCGGACATACAACATCCAACTGTAAATTTAAGAACCACACTTGTCATTACTGCAAGTCAAGAGGCCACCTAATCAAAGCATGCCGGAAGAAAGGTGCACATGACAGAGTCAGCGCACCCACAGGTGGTAAAGCTAAACCTAACTATGAGATTTTGGAGGAAGAAATGAGTGTGAATGGTTCTCTTCCTAGGAAAGATGGAGTCAAGATAACTGTGAATGTAGCAGATGTTAATTTTCAAATGGAATTGGATACTGGAGCAACAGTCACTGTGATACCTAGTGATCTATACAAGCGTCAACTTTCCGATGTGAAGCTGAAACCAGCACAGTTAAGTTACAAACAGATAATGGACAAAGGCTAACAGTACATGGAGAAGCAATGGTTCCTGTCAAATATAAATGTTAACTGACTTCGGATAATCTGATTGTTGTTCAGGTAAAGGTCAAACCTGCAGATTTAGGGCGTAATTGGATCTCTCATTTTCAGCTGGATTGGTTATCTTTGTTTAGAGTTTAAGCAAGACAGGAATTCAACCTAGACAGAGAATTTCCACAGCTTTTTGCTGATGGTATGCGAATGCTGACTTGCTACCAAGCAAAGATCACCTTGACACCAGACGCCTGTCCAAGATTTCATCGACCACGTCCTGTCCCATATGCTTTGCGAGAAATGGTGGAAAAGGAACTGGAACGCCTAAAGCAAGAAGGGATTCTCCGTCCAGTGGAGAGCAGTGACTATGCCGCACCAATTGTTATTGTTCGAAATGGAGATGGTTACATACGAATTTTTGGTGAATATAAGGTAACTACTAACCCATTTTTACAAATGAATACCTACAGAATGCCAAACTCTCAGGATCTATTTGCAACTTTGGCAGGAGGTAATCTTTTTCACGTCTCGACATGAAACAGGTGTATCAACAGATGAAAGTTCATAAAGTTCATCCACATAGCCATAAATATTTGACTGTGAATACTTTAAAGTGCCTATTTACATACACGTGTATTCCCTTTGGCATCAGTTCGGCTCCTGCAATCTGGCAGCGTGCTCGGGATAGCATTTTGTCCAAGATTCTACGTAACACTTGCTATCTTGATGATATCTTGGTGGTAGGGGGAACAGAAAAGGAGCATGACCGGAGACTACACCAGGTACTGAAGAAGATAGACCAAGTGGATCTACGGCTAAAGAAGAAGAAATGTGATTTTAAGAAAAATCAAGTGGAGTACATGGGTCATGTGGTAAATAGCCAAGGAGTGAGGCCAACTAAAAAGAAACTGAGCGCTATCAAGAATGCACCTGAGCAAATCGACGTTACGGAACTCAAGGCATTACTTGGTCTTTTGAATTATTATTGCCGTTTTCTGCCGAATTTGTCTACCGTCTTACAACGTTTGTATACCTTGCTGCAAACAAACACACCATTCAATTAGTATGATAAACAGAGGAAAGCATTTAAAGAAGCAAAGCAAAAGCTACTGGAATCGCATTTTCTCACTCATTACGATCTCAAGAAACCAATTCGATTACCTTGCGACGCATCATCGTACAGAGTTGGTGCTTGTCTAAGCTATATTATGGATGATGGTAGTCAACAACCCGTGGCCTTTGAATCTTGAACGCTATCAAAGGCAAAAGAAGGTTATTCCCAGCTGGAAAGGGAAGCTTTGGCCTTGATCTTTGGAGTTCGACAGATTCACAAGCGTCTCGTAGGAAGGTATTTCATATTGGTCACTGATCACAAGCTTTTACTTAATATACTGGGACCGAAGGAAGGTGTACCACCTTTAGCAGCAGCTCGACGTCAACGCTAGGCACTCATTTCGAGTGCATATAAGTACATCCGGGGATATACATTTGTTGTAGATAACAAGAATGCAGATATGCTGTCGAGAATGCCAATCGCTGTTGACGTTGTGGATCCTAATGAAGAAATCTATTCTATCGATTGGTGTGAGCAGCTACCTGTGACAGGAAGGGAAATAGGTATGGAAACCGGGAAAGATCACATCCTGAGAAGGGTCTACGAGTACACAATAAGTGGATGGAAACCTCATGTCCATGAACGGGCATTACAAACATATGCTAAGTGAGCGATGGACCTGTCAGTAGAAAATGCCTGTCTTCTTTATGGATCCCGTGTCATAATTCTTCCAAAACTCCAAAGAACGGTGTTAAGCAAACTACACGAGGGGTATCTTGGAGTTAGTAGAATTAAGGAACTGACGCGTAGTTTTGTGTGGTGGCCAAGGATCGATACTGATATTGAGGATGTTGTCAAGTCATATGCCCAATGTCAAGATTCTAGGAACAGGCCAGGCCATAAAGTACCACACCCATGGATTTTTCCTAAAGGACCGTGGTTACGAGTCCATGCAGATTTCGCATAGCTGAGGGGAAAACAATACCTCCTAATGAGCGATGCCTATTGCAAATGGCCGAAATCCATGAGCTGGGACTTCATGCCTCTACTCTCCAAACCATTGAGACAATGCGATGGTCATTTAGTTGCCATGGGATATCAAAGAAATTGGTTACTGATAATGGAACACAGTTCTTCGCTGGTGAGTTCGCAGACTTCATAAAAATGAATGGTATAAAACCCCATCGCACACCGCCTTACCATCCTGCCTCAAATGGACAGGTGGAGAGGCTAGTTCAAGAATTCAAAAAGAGTATGAAGTCAAAGCCAGCAGGTAGAACAGCTAGTCATCAACTCTCGATGTTCTTGTTACGATACAGGACAACTCCAAACACCAGCATAGAGAATAAATGAGGAGAGTCATTAATAAAAAGGAAAGTGAGAACAAAGCTTACTTTACTACGTCTGGAGTAGGCCCAAGAAATACGAGAATCACAGAAAGACCAGTAAAACCGAGCTACAGAAAATGCGAGAAGTTTAGATCCAGGTCAATCAATTAGTGTTTTAAATGCTCGACGTCATGGACGTGGGAAATGGCTACAGGGCATGGTGTTGTAGAAGTTAGGACCAGTAAGCTTCTCGGTGAAAGTCAACGGACAGACAAGGTACGTACATATTAAACATCTCAGATTGACAGACAGTCAGAGTATGCCTGGACCAGCCCTGACGAAAGTAATTACACCTATGACGATAGAACCACTTGTATAACAAATGACAAGTACGCAGGAAAAGTAACAACCGACATCACTAAAAACTGAGAAAGAGCCAGAAGAAGCTAAGTTTTCGATCACGCAAGAGGCTGCTAGAACGTCATCAGAGGAGGCTTCGGTTGAGCGAGAGAAAACTTCTCCAGAACGCCGATATCCGATACGCCAGAGCAGACGGATGCCGGCTAGGTACAGACAAAATAAAGAAGGAGGAGTGTAGTGTAATAGCTTAACAATATCCTAGCTATGATGTTTGATCATTTATTTAGCGGGAACATGCGTACTAGTAGGTTAAGTTGTGTTCATTTGTGTGACGTCAAGCAAGGGCCTAACAATAGAAGTGTTTTGCACACCTAGAGGTGTTTCATTCGATACGCAGTTATTACAGATACCACCTGCCAACATGTAAATTTGGTGGAGTACCAATTTACAGACATGACAAGTTACTGGACAATTTTTATGATATGATTCTGTTAGTGGGTTACAGTCAAGAATCTGTCTGGCAGCAGTCAACAAGCAGCATTTACTGCTTCCCCCAGAGAAAACGCAATAATGCGAAGTAGTTGAAGAAATCAGAAACTTTAGGAAATTCGTTTAAACCTGTTGCAATCGAAGTATTTGGTCGATGGGGTAAAGATGCAGAAAATATTTTACGTGCAGCTTCCTTCCTAGCTACTACTGTTACTCTTGACATTTCACCTGCACAGTTTATAAGCCAATGGACTCGTCGCCTTACCACCTACTTCTAAAAAGAAAACATCCGAGTCATTATCATTAACGTTCGGTCATTTGTTGGTCGACAACATCCAGAGTCTACTTGGTCAAGTTTTACCATTAGATGTTTTGAATTTCATGACTTTGAGTAATGTATTGTAGTGTAGTGTAGTGTAGTTTAGTGTAGTGTATATGTACTGCAATTCATTTTAATGTAGTGTTTGCTTAGTATATATTTAGCGTACAATGTGACTAGGACTCTTTAGTTCTGTGCTGTTAGTTTCCTGCTTATATTTTCTATCTGTGTGATCGGTCTTGTAACCGCGAGAGAGAGAGAGAGAGAGAGAGAGAGAGAGAGAGCCAAAAGACATATATAGACACGAACACACACACGTAAACATACACACAGACACACAGACACAGACACAGACACAGACACACAGACACACACACACACACACACACACACACACACACACACACACACACACACACACACACACACACACACACACATGCACACACACCACACATTCACACACATACGCGGGCGCGCACAGGCGTATACAAGGGAGGTGGACTGGGTGACTAGCCAACCTCCCTTTATTTCACAGTTTTCGAACTGACCCTGGTACATTTAATGTAAGTTTTGGACATAGTCATTATACCATAAAGATTTTAATTACACTAAATTCTATTCCCTTCCATTTGCTATATTAATATGGAGATTACGGGGGGAGAAGTAGACTAAGGCTCACTCACACACTTAGGTATCTATCTGTTCACTACTACCTTTCCAGAACAATTTCTGATAGTCACTTACGGGCACTAGCTAGCCACAACATCTGCCACAATCCTGGACCATCCCCAGACACATGCACCCATGTAATGCTCTCCCTTTTACAGCTTGTGATAAGACAGACCTGTTGATCATATCGCTTGTCTTATAACCAATAATTACTGGCTTGGAAGCCAACAAATTTATGCATGTGATCGTATTAAAGTAAGTTGACAAACCTGTTGTAACGAGAGGTCATCTTTCGAAGATATGCGTGAATAATACGAAGTTTAAAGATTTTCGTATATTGTTCCTTACTTATGTCTTTAAATTGAGACCGTTGACCCCTATATTAACAGAAATCTTCGAATATCTATCTGATGGCATGTCCACTGATAACAGTTATGACTCTCTTTAGTGTCCTCTGTGTCTCTGGTGGGATTTAACACCAGCTTTAGAAGCACATGCTATTAAAGGCTGTGGGATATTTATAGTTCTTAATAGCTATATAGACATATACCTAAATACACACACACACACACACACACACACACACACACACACACACACACACACACACACACACACACACACACACACACACACACACACACACACACACACACACACACACACACACACACACACACACACACACACACACACACACACACACACACACACACAGGCATTTCGGCTGTATATATATCCAGATACACAACCCTTTTTCCAGTCTAGATCTGCCACTGATTCTACGTATCAGTCAATTAAAAGCCAATAAAAGCGGTCGCGTCCTTGGAATTGGACGTGTCCCGTAATATTGTCAAATTTAGCCCCCATCTCTAGTGGTTATGATATGCCCCCGGAGATGTTGATGTGGATGGTGATGTTGGTGTCTTTGTTGGTGTTGGTGTTGGTGGTAGTGTTAGTGTCTTTGTTATTGTTGATGTTGATGTTAATGGTGTTGTTGGTATTGATGTTGAGTTTGTTGGTGTTGTTGATATTGCCTCTTGTCGAGATAGGCTTCGAATTCGTACTCAGTGGCTTGTGGATAGGTTTGGTTTTTCGGTTCTAGGATTACGAATTACTTGTGGGATATTTGGTATGGCCACGTTACCACGCGAGATAAAATCTCTCGCTACTTCAGATAGTGTAATTAATCTTGCCACGTAGTTGCCTAAGTAGTATTGTTGGCGTCAAAATGATATCTCCACTTTCCTTCTTTCCAAAAACGCGATATGTATTGCAGTGATCCAGAATGCCAATACAATTTAAATAGGTCTACTAGATCAACTAATAAATAGCCTATCTTTCAGACTTACATATTGCAAACGTATTTGATATGTATAATCTAATGATATTGATGTTATTGCAGGAAATAAAAACCGGTACACTGATTTAAAGGCTGATGTCACTGATTTAAAGAATGAAGTCACTGTTTTAAAAATCTAAAGTCAATAATTTAAAAACGAAATTAGTGAGTGAAAAAGAAGAAAGCTTAAAGATGGAGGTTAACTAATACACAGCCCAAGAAATATGTAATCCTGAGTTCAAGTGATATTTCTAGAGGTCACACTTTGAATTGAGGAACGTCACCATTGACCTTCAAATAAAGGAAATGTCTTATAACCAAAGCACAATGGTTAGTATTCAGAAAAAAACTTGTGTGTCTGTGTGTGTGAATTTTCAATGATTGTGCGCATTATGTTGTTCTGTTAAGGGTTTGTTTTTGTATTTGTAGTAAATAGTTTTAATCATTAAGCTGTTTTGCAATTTGCTTATAAACGTACTGTTTGCCTCCTATTTCTGTCTTGCCAACACTTGCGCAAGTATGGCTAAGTTTATATTCATGTGTAAGTATATTTTATAATAAGTAAGTATATTCACGTGATATGTTTTCTGCAAAAGTGATTCACTGTTAAAACAGAATATGCGACTAGAATTGGAAATTATAATACACCAACTACAGAAACAAATTGAACAATCCATTCACTTGACGATCAGTTCGAGCATAGTATTTTCAAGGCAATTTATTCATTATCAGATGCGTCCTTCATGAATGTTTAGAATGATTCGCTGGAATTGAATGAAAACGTGGCACAGCTTAAATGAGATAATTCTTTACACAATGAGACTTTACAAGTAAGTTGAACAGGTTTCTATCATAAAATAGCTTCAGAGGCGTAACCATCCTTACAATTTTACAAGGCGTTATATTTATTTACCAATGAGGGCACGTTTTACAAAGTTTGGTATTTTGTATCAACGCAGGGCAGGCTTTACTGAGTCAAGCAAATTATTTTTGCCAGGTTACATAAAATTGATTTTATACTGTAATTAAAGTTTGCACCAGCATCAATTTCAAGAAGGCAGAATCTGCATCTACTGTTCTAGTGCGACGACTCCCTAATTCTCTTTCTTCAAAAACAGTAGCAGTCTATATCGCTTCATATCAGTTGGCCTTCATTGATATAGACCTCTATAGTCTCCACACAATTTACAAACCATTACACCTCTTGATGCATGCGTCAGAGTTCGTCTTCTTCTATGCTCTATATTTAACAGCCAAGATATTTCTGTCTTTTGTTCCTGGCTAAACCCATATTCGTGACCGCGTGTTGTGGATTCTTCTTCCAATTCTTGCTAAGCTTGGCTCTAGGGTGTCTCTCGTCGTCAGAGATGGAATCTGATTAGGACATGGCATTGTACCGTACGATGTGATTGATCTACAGAGATTGATACCAGTTTCTGGCAAATTTGTGCATAAACACCAATTAGCTTAACCTAATATGATGGTGGCTATTTGGCGCTCTTCCCTGCTTCACCAACTCTTGCTGTTTTCTTTTTTACCCTAGGACATGGCATGAACAAAATTCTGAAAGGAAGAGCTTTGTTAGTGCTTGTGCTTGCAATATGATTGTACCACGTAGCAGAGTGTACAGATTTTGTAATGCCTGGATTGCTGTTGATCAGTTCAATCATATATACTATATATTCTCGCTGTAAGGATATCTATCTATAGAGATATGTACTTGGGTAAGATGCTAGAGGATTCCTGACACTCAAGCGGGGGGAAAAGTAAAGATGAGCGTCGCTCACGATTCAAAACGACTATGTGGAAACGCACATCAATTTTTATTCCCTATTAGCTTATATTTCTATTCACGTCTCTTACTAAGTCGAACTCTTACCAACTTCTGTGTTTTTGCATTTTTAGCAGAACTAAATATTATTTATTTATTTAAAGTTGACAATAATAGAAATATTATCATATAATTTTATAATAGCAACACCGTGTTACAGGACATGGAAGTGACTATCAACAACTACAAACAAAGATTTACTATCATCGAGTTAAGTTTGACTAGCAGTGTTAGCTTCATTTATTAAACAAATGCCAGCACAAACTCTCGAATATTGAAATATTTTTATACTTTCAAAATTGTATTACAGAACGTGCAAATGGCGATCAACCACAGATTTGCTATCGTCGAGGTAACCTTAACTTGTAGTATTAAATATAAAATGCAAATCATTAATGCTTGTTTCATTTAGGCTAATATCAAAACAAATGTATTACTCAATTGTTGATTGATTTAAAAATAATTAATATTCTTCTTTTCTAGAATGGATTGATTATTGTACATTTTGTAAATACATATATATATATATATATATATATATATATATATATATATATATATATATTCTATGATATGTTTTAAATTTTGTTAGAGGTCTTTGTCCGTGTGTTTCGGTGTCTCCGCTTGTCTTTTTGTGTGCTCTTTGTGTGACCGTCTGTCTGTGGAATTTGTCTGTATGCGTGCGCGCGCGCGCGCGCGCTCGTGTGTGTGTGTTTGTCTGTCTGAGTGTTTGCCTGAGTGTTTGTCTGAGTGTCTTTCTGTGTGTTTGTCTGTGTGTCTCTCTGTGTGTCTGTCTGTCTTTTTTATGCCCGTCCGTCGGCACGGCTGCCCGCCGACCGGCTTGTGTGTGTGTGTGTGTGTGTGTGTGTATGTGTGTGTGTGTGTGTGTGTGTGTGTGTGTGTGTGTGTGTGTGTGTGTGTGTGTGTGTGTGTGTGTGTGTGTGTGTGTGTGTGTGTGTGTGTGTGTGTGTGTGTGTCTATGTCTGTGTCTGCGTCTGTGTCTGTGTCTGTGTCTGTGTCTGTGTCTGTGTCAGTGTCTGTGTCTGTGTCTGTGTCTGTGTCTGTGTCTGTGTCTGTGTCTGTGTCTGTGTCTGTGCGTGTGTGTGTGTGTGTGTGTGTGTGTGTGTGTGTGTGTGTGTGTGTGTGTTTGTCTGTCTGTCTGTCTGTCTGTTGCTTTGGTGTGTGTGTGTGTGTGTGTGTGTGTGTGTGTGTGTGTGCGTGTGAGTGTGTGTGTGTGTGTGTCTGTTTTTGGTGTGTGTGTTTCTGTTTGTGAGTCTGTCAGTCTGTGAGTCTGTCTGTTTGTGAGTATGTCTGTCTGTCTGTGATTCTCTCTATGTGTCTGTATGTTTGTCTGTCTGTTTGGTCTGTGAGTCTCTCTGTATGCGTCAGTGTTTGTGTGTGTGTCGGTCTGTGCCTTTTGTCTGTCTCTCTGTCTGTCTTTCTTTCTGTCTGTCTGTCTGTCTGTCTGTCTGTCGGTCGGTCGGTCTCTCTGTGTCTGTCTAGCATTTGTCACTGTAGTCAGCAAAACCAGAAGCCATTTTTATTGCTTCTATGTTTATGTCGTATTGGATACAAAGATTTTCTACAATTTTGCAACAATGTAATGTCAAATTATCCCTAGAATACTTACAAAGCTGTTACCTAATGAGGGCCATTTCGATGTATTTAAAATTCCTAGCATACTTACAAGTACTATATGTATGAGAAAATATGTTATCTGTCTGTCTGTCTCAATATCTATATTTTCCTGTTTATCTGTATCTCTGTCTGTCTATCTGGCTGGCTGGCTGGCTGGCTGGCTGGCTGGCTGGCTGGCTGGCTGACTGGCTGGCTGTGTCTGTGTGTCTGTATGTCTGTGTGTCTGTATTTGTACGTGCCTATGTCTGTGTGCGTGCGTGCGACCGTGCGTCCATGTGTGTTAGTAACTTCTTCATATTTCCTTACCTTCTTATCCACTTATCTCATTAAATGCCAAAATCTTTTGAAGTCTTGTACTGTTGCAGTACTTTTTTATTCTTAATATTAATTATTTAATTGTAACAATCAGTCTGTCAATACACAATAATATCAGACGTTTTCTCCTAAAGGCACTTTGTGTTACAGACCTTGCAACTGACAACCAGTAACCATGACCAAAGACTCAATAACACTGAGTTGAGCTTGAAGGTTAGTGTTTATAAAAAGTCAAACAGAAAATCAGTAATGCTTGTAGTTGGACAAAGTGATGCAAGTCACGTAGATTATGGTATAGATATGGTATACTTATATATTATATATTTATAAATTACCCAATAGTTTTTTTGGCTTCACAACCCAAGCTACAAAATACGGTTTAAGAGATTAAAACTTTAGCTGATTGAGAATATATACCGCGATTCTTTTGTTATGTATTCTTGTACTGTTATAGACAGCCAATGAAACCTTATCATCATGTATTAATCAACTGCAAACACTGGTTCGTAACAGTTTAGCATATATTAAAATGTATAAATAGTTTGTGTGTAGGTTGTAGATATCAATGGTACATTTGTCAACTTGTATGTCTGTAAATTTACAATTACTATTTCAGTTTGTTTGCAACGGCTGAGTATGAAACGCATTTGCTAAAGGGACAGAGTGCACCTACTCCTACATCAACACAATTTGACACATTGATGTACTTCGCCTTGCGACTTTGTATTCTCTCAACACACCAATAACGACTCCACAGCACAAACGGTTTCCAAGGGCGTGACTCATACAAGGATTGGAATGTGCGCGAATACGCCACCAAATGACTTCGGATCAAATTAGAAACGACGTCATAAGTATATTTTGGACATAGCGATCTCTATGACGTATGGAATAATTAATTTCATGTATATACTGTTGTCACGTGGCATGGCGAAATGTAGCCATGCGCACTAAAAAATCTGAAAAATCTGTAATTTGGAGAAAAAAATTGTCCCGTATATTGCGCGCTGCCAGTATACATCAAAGACTGTCTAGCGGTGTACACGCGGTCGCCGAAGATGGCGTCGTTCCGCTGCTACGCGACGTCAAACTCGCGGACTGCGCATGCTCCCGATACCCCGCATATCGGCGCAATTACCCTTAAGTGAAATTGGTACGTGAATGGTACGGCCTATTCCAATATATTTGGTTCTGTGGTGCTCATCTAAGGCTTTCTACAGAGTAATTAAATACAAATTTGTTTAATCCAACATTCTGTACTCTGGAAGTACTAGGGAATGATCCATTCATGAAAGTACAAATATTGAAAGTGGTTTGGTTTCAAACGGACCAGTGTCTACGTCGATGCCAAACTTCGCCGTCGATTCGCTGCGAGACTTTGTCTAGTAGACGTGATCATGAAGTTGTTGAGCATGCAGTGTAGATGGCAGAACAAAAGAACAAAATTAGAACAAAATGCGCAGAATACAAACCACCACGTTTACGCACGTAACTTAGCGTGAAGAGCGGACTACAAGTCGTCGTTCCCCGATCTAGACAGCCATGTACTGTCTATGGCCCATTAAGTTGTAAGCGTGTTCATAAAAATTGTGGACTGTAAGTATGTGTGAGAATGTGTATATAGTATATACACCATCCTTTCTCCCATTCTGATTCTACCGTATCAGTCAATTAGAAGACACGTACAAGTGGTCGTGTCCCGTACCATCGTGCAGGTTAGCCCCATTTCTAGAGTTCACGCTACGCCACTGAACAGCAGATCACTTCCATGAACGTACGCCATTCCTGAGATGTCTTTGTTGATGACAGTTGTAATTGCAAAGGTAACGCATTGATGAAACTGACCACTAAAGCCTGCCCTAGTACCAACCGTAATAAATTAAGAAGAGGCGGTACCATCCAAGACCAATTGGGTCACTTTAGTTGGCGCTACATGGGTCTGGGAGGTCGAAATGAAATCGTGCGCGCATACTTTAGGTGTGGTGTACCGCGCTTGAAAAGCCTCGGATGAAAGAGCTCTCTACGCGAGAGAATACTGCAGAAGCTCAAAGAAAAGTGCAGTCATAGTGAGAAAAGATTCCACTTGAAATACCTCCTTCATATCAACTTCCTTGAAATGAGCTAGTTTTGGTGTTTGTAGTGACTTTTTGTGAACTGTTCTACTCACTCTGGCTCTATACTGTGAATATTGGCGACACACAATGAACTAACTAATAAGCACTGAGTTGCGAAGCCTACTAAATCATAGGAAGCGGATGTCACCTTTGCCTCGCCCTGGAATAAACCAGTTTAGATAATCAGTTTATATATAGCGCAACAATTTGAGACACAACCTAGAGGTCTGAACAGCATCACTGATGAAGACAGTCGTTTTGTACGGCATTCTGCTTGTCGCTGGGGTAAGTACACACATGATCTGCCATCTGTGGTTTGCACTGTACGTGTACTGACTACGCATTCTACTTAGGACTATATGATGTCTGATATATTACTGACATTCTATAGTGTTCTTTTGTTGCCACTACAAGCTACACTATATTGTTTAGACATTGCTTTAACGTCTAGTTCATACTTGTATTCTAGTTTTCTACTGAAAGCATTTTTGGAGTGGAATCTGGTCAATGCTTGGCTGGAAGACTCGTGGAATCGGTAAATTTAACCATATCTGTCTTGCTGATGCAATTGCTTTCATGTCTCTTGTGCTTTAGTGCACAACTGCAGTGCGATATTTGCAGGAAGAAATGAAGGTCGGTCTATATACGTTTCATGACAAACCCAATGTTGTAACAGTGTGCCTTCTTTGGTTTCACCTTTCACACTGGCTGACCATTGAGTCGTTACAGAAAATGCAGAAATCATTCAATGAGAAAATCGAAGAACTATTAGAGAAAGGGCGTAAGAGAGACAGAGAGTTAGAGGTAGGTCTAATGAACGAAATTTGAGACAAGTATAATATAGAATGAGATAGTACCACAATGTATAATATATTATGACGTGCCTCTACCTTCTTTACCTATTCCTACAGGACAGTAAAGATTATACGTCTCTAGAAAATGCACTTCTTGACAACCCAATGAAGTGTTGTCACACAGTGAGTCATTGACGTTCAATGATGATGTAATCGAACTACTACTGTCTATTCTCCGTAAGTGTGAACTCGGAAGTGAGTAATGAATTAGAGGTCACACCAGGTCTTCTCCTTAGAGCACTAAGAGCTGCGCCAGTTGAACCATGGTACACCAATTATCTTAATTAACTTAAGTTAAATTCTTTATGTTCCCTTGCCCCGTCAAACAGGCATATCAAACATGCGCAGTCTGCGAGTTTGACGTTGCGTAGCAGCGAAACGACACCATCTTCGCCGATCGCGTATGCACCGCTAGATAGTCTTTGATATATACTAGCAAGGCGCAATATACGGGACAATTTTTACTCTGGCCGATTTTGCATTGTGCATGGCTGAAGTTCGCCATTGCCAAGTGACAACAATACATACATAAAATTAATTATTAACAACGTCATACAGATCGCTATGTTCAAAATATACTTATGACGTTGTTTCGAATTCGATCCGACGTGATTATGCTGGCGTAGTCGCCCGCATTCCAATCCGTATGTGAGTCACGCCTTCGGCAGCCGTTTGTGCTATGGAGTCGTTATTGGTGCGTTGAGAGAATACAAAGTTGCAAGACAAAGTACAACCCTACACAGGATGTAAGACAATGCACTGACTAGACACGCCAAAACGCACTTAAACGGCATCGGTCCAAAGTCAAAGTTAGCGAAAGTATTGCTCAGGTTAGTGTAGACACGTACGCAGTTTTGAAATAATTGTAGATGTCGGCGAGCATGCCGATACGCTGCGCACGTTTCTAGCGTCGATATCGGCATGGAAAATTGTCACCGACTGCTTAGCGAACTTGTCTACTAGTGCTAAGTTACTAACTATAGCTATTACAATCGAATTTGGAATTTTTTTGGAATAAACTAGTTGAGTCACAGAGGTAGTCCACATGTACTAGGAGCTGCACAAGTTGGACCATGTTACACCAATTATCCTAAATTGTTCCAGTTGCTAATCCGTTGGTCTTACAAGATAATTGGATAATAAACATAGCTTCACCCGTTTGTCTTTGATATGCACATGTAATATCCTTTCGTTTGGTTTGTAGGAAGGGCTTAGATAATTTGAAAAACCGAAATACCTAACCTAGCGGTTTCAAACGATACCGAGATCATCACGAAAGTAAAACAACAGCGGAGATATCGATGATTTTCAAAGTTTGCACTTATGGGAAACATACAGTAGCTCTTCTGAGAGATTGTAAGTGTTTGCCTATAATAGCACCGT
>NC_085086.1:6879972-6894972 GCF_963422355.1 Corticium candelabrum | reverse complement strand
ATTTTAATTAATGATTTTAAATCGACAAAACAGAAATAATAGTAATCTTCTAATATTTGTTGAGTAAAAGTTACTGTAAATCAAACAAGAAAAGAGGATATTAATCAGTTAACTTGTAAAAGTTTAGGAATTACTAACTCGTTTAATGAAACAAAATTCCACATTTAACGAAAATTAAACACAAATTTAAGTACAGTATTAACATATACATGATGAAAATAATCAGTAATGAAAAAGTGTCAGAATGCTGGTCAAACACTGTTTCTAGACCCTGCAGTCAGATCTTACAACAATACATCAAGTTGACTCCGAGCAAAACATCAATATACAGGTGTTGACCACAAACACTGTCAGAGAGCCATAACTGATTTACTTTCATTTAGGAGCTAACGGTTTCTGTTGATAGCGTGAACGATACATTACAGAAACAAGCTCAAGATCTGCAAGTACATATCTAATTAACACTTTGGATATTGCTAAATAGTTTTGTTGCTATTACGTTATGGTTGAGTGCTTGTAAAATCGTTTATAATAATACTTGTTCAAGCATGAGCCTAAGCAATCATAGTCTTGTTCCTTTTCTATTGGCTAGATTTTCTAGTGCGTTTGCACACCCGTCAAAGCACTTTTCTGCTGTCATGGAAAAGTCAAACAAGCTTATATAGACTAGAGGTGTCTTGTATTACGGAGCGAAAAGCAAATAGAAGTGGTCAAAGCTAGCATGTCAATAGGCGACAACAGATATTTGGGCGTGCTTTTAAAATGCATTAATAAACGTAACAGCCCACGTTGTTTGCCTGCAGCTGCATTCTTAGATGTCAAATACCATGGAAAAGTAAGGGCAGCATGCAGCGTGCATTCATGGTCTACGAATGATGATGGTACTAGTCTATGTATGATCAAGATTTGAGATGGTACAAGAAAAAAATTGATAGCTATTATTTAATTGTACTGGTGGTATCCAAAATTGCTCTTTTGCTAGTCTTCTGGACTATCATTTGAAAAACAATCCACAAAATTACCATATTCGATTGGATTTCATAGCATATATATGTATCTGTATTTGCTTTGTTTTGAGGTCAGATAACTGATAATACAGTTAGTCAAATGCTTCTTTATTTAGCATAAGAGTTACTAAACATCAATTATTAAAATAAAGCAAAATATGAATATTTTGCTGGAGCTTGCTTTTTCATCATTTACCTATCTTATTTGCATACATTAGAAAGGATAATTAATTATGCCGAAACTGTGGAGCTGGCAGTTCGTTTACGAAAGCATATAACTAATTTATAAATTTGGCATGTATTATATTATTAAGTAATTTAATATAATTTTATTTCTTTATGTGAATAAAATTATCGTTATTGTTTGCCTAGACAACTGAAGAGAATTTGTCATCATCTATTGATCAGCTACAAACGAATGTTCGTAAAAGTGTAAAACATAACTAGTAACACATATAAACAATTTGTTTCCAGTTTGTAGATCTCAACGGCACTGTTACTGACTTGGTATGTGAGTTTGATACATATGTTAATTGTCGTTACACAATTGACTATTACTCTAATATGCATTGCCCCCACAGAGTGCTGCTAGTCCTTTGGGTCACGTGTTTGGTGATGGCACTACTAATGTAGCGAACGCTGGAGGTATATTATAATAGTTATTATTGTTTTATTGCTATGTATAATAGCAATTTATTTACATCAAAACATATCTCTATTATAGTTGTAAGTCGGTGGAACACTAACCTCATGTCCGACTATCCTCCCATCCTCTATGGAGGAATGTCATTTGACGGAACAGAATTCACCGTTCCAGACGACGGAATATACTACATATACGGCATGATCATGATTGAACACGATGGAGTGGAGACATGTGGCTTTACGCTTGATGTAGGTGCTGATCGCTACTTGATTGCACACGATCAAAGTATCAATGGTGCTCAACAAAGTCTATTTGGCAGTCAAGTTCGAAAACTAATAACAGGAAACAGAGTGTCGATGACAACAAGAAATTGTATATACAATTTTGGACTTGATCGAGCTTTCTTTGGAATTTACAAGCTCCAACGTGGATTTTGAAAATATTTGTGTCAAGCCAGATTTTAGTAATGATCGGTGTTGAGTTTCGCTTTAGCTGGAGCTGATTTTGAATGATTTAGACATCTTATAATTGATGTGATGAATTTAGCGATCTCTGTCGTACATCTGCTGTTTTAATTGTTTCATTTTATCAAAATCAAATTTTAGATGTTTGCCTTATAATAATGTAACTTGGTGAAAAAGCCATGCAGTGTCACGTCTACACAAAACACTAATACATCATGGAATATAGCAATTTATATTAATAGCGTTCAATATTAAAAAATTTTTTTTTTTACTTCAAAATTTTCTAAACAGTCCACTATAGTCAAATTCTAGCTGGCTATTCAAAATGCTTTCGCTTGCATTCTGGCATACGTCATTTATTAAAGCGGCATGTGTATATGCATGTGAAAAATATGATCTGGCTGCCAGCTAGCCTTAGCAGTGAGCAGATCTGATTTTCATCTGGCTCTTTCTTTATATATGGACATTACGTGAACTTACGTAAGAGCGTGACATCTGGCAGGAGTTGCATTTGTCTCACGCCAATTACGAAACATTTGGCAGCTACATACATGTGTCTTTGTTGAGGAGTAAAATATAGCCAAAATAGAGACGAATAATTGCAGACAAACAAAGATCAAAACTTTGTCTCATACTGGAGACTGAATGAGTAAGGCAATTATTAGTTTCCGTCCTCTCTTTAATTGGCTGAACTGCATCAATGATAAAGACCGAACAGTTGCTTGTAAGGCATTTTCCCTGTTGCTGGGGTAAGTATGGACGTCATCTTTGCCATCTCAAGTTTGAGGCACGTTACGTGTTCTGATGACTAGTATATGTAATAGATGTCTGATATGTATTACGGACGTTTTAGTGTCCTTTTATGGCCACTAAATGCTAAAATATTCTACAACAAAAATTGTACGGACATTACTGTAACAGCCATTTTGTGCTCTAGTTTTCTACTGAGAGTATTTTTGGGGTGGAATCTGTTCACGCTTAAAGGGTAGACTCGCGGAATCAGTAAATTTAACGTTATGATCTGTTTTGATGACGCAAATTTTCTATTATTTTCTCTGTACTTGTCCACAACTACAGTACGTGCTATCCTTGCAGGATGAAATGAAGGTAGACACGTTAGATGACACACTTAACCGTATAGTGTTGTTACAGCATGCCTATCTTGGTGCCTTAGAGATCGCTGTTGCCGAAGGTTTTTACTTTGGATAAATAAACAGCATTTATTATTTCATTCCTATATTTATTAATTTATTCATTCATTGGTTTTACGTGAGTTTTACAATGGCTGACCACTGAATCCTTACAGAAAATTGAGCAGTCATTTAATGAGAAGATCTAAGAACTACTAGAAAAATGACGTAAGCGCGAC
Organism: Corticium candelabrum; assembly: GCF_963422355.1. Lineage (NCBI taxonomy): Eukaryota > Metazoa > Porifera > Homoscleromorpha > Homosclerophorida > Plakinidae > Corticium > Corticium candelabrum. The sequence goes on along the minus strand of NC_085086.1, from coordinate 6,891,486 downwards.
AGAGAGATAGAAGTAGGTCTAATGTTTAAGTTGAGAATGTGTAATATAGAATGAGGTTTAATGGTAATACCTTATAATCGTCCGAGTATTGCCTCAGGCCTCAAGTCAGTTCTATCACCATTTTAGCCTAGCCTCTAAAATTTCACACCTCTCTTTCTTTCATTGGTTGTACTTGGCGCTTTCTAATGTGACTTCCTGCTGGTGTTGCGCTGTCTGTATATGGAAATGCTATTACCAATATTCATCTTTCACATGCTTACGTCTTTCACAAAGTGCAGCTGGCATGCAGAAAAGAATTCGTTCATTACCGTTGAACACATAAGATTAAGGTTGTGAGTTAAATGGCATTACCACAATTGATTCGTGGTGTCAAAATTGGCAGTGAAAAGTGGTGTCCTTAGCGCCTGAGGTAAATGATTAATAAAAAAGCATTCACTAAAAAGCAAACACGGCATCTATCCAGCTTGAATGTAAGTAATCATAACCAATTAGAAGAAACTGTCAAGGAAACTGGACACATTGTGGGACCAGATGCATTGTGAAGCTACTGCAATGGACTTCCTTACTCATTTTGGAGCAGCAGTAGACGTGTTCTAAAGCAATCGGAACAATTTACGAAACAAAGAAATTACAAAACATCTGTCATAGAATGTCTTCTTTATAATATGGCAGTGAATTAAATGAAGGGCTGCAGGGTATTAGAATTCGCTTCTTGTGAGTATATCATTAAGAGAGAATCAAAGGAGTACTAGTCCAGGCTAAGGCCAGTATTAAGACTGTTGAAGTAATAATTAAAATGGAAGACTGATGTTGTTAGGATACGTAGCCAAGTGGAAGTATCAAAGTATTCCGATACGTCTGCTGGCTTGCAAGTTTGAAAGATTTGAGCAATCTGCAAGTGAAAATGAGATGTGATGAGTTGACGTTGTGATGAGGGTTTGAAAAAGTATAATTTTAAGCCGGAATAGATACAAAGATCGAGGTAAATGAAAATAATTTGGCAGTCTGAAATTAAGCAAGTCTTGTCAGCCATCAACGACAGTAACGTGGAGCATGCTGTAAAAGTGAGGCCTCACTTGCTGGTACTGCAACCAAAAATTTGACTGCAATGTTTCAGAAAAAACGTCAATTTTTTCAAGAAAATGCCAACGGAACGAAGATATCACATATACCTCGATTGCGATGTAAATGATTTGATGATGTGGCCTGCACAACTCACAGAAGTGAAAGCAGGACATGTATGAATATATGGATGGACGGAGAGGTGGTTGGTGTGGTAATGCATGTGAGTGTGTGTGTGTGTGTGTGTGTGTGTGTGTGTGTGTGTGTGTGTGTGTGTGTGTGTGTGTGTGTGTGTGTGTGTGAGTTTGTGTGTGTGTGTGTGTGTGTGTTGTGTGTTTGTTTGTGTGTGTATGTTTGTGTGTGAGTTTCCGTTAGTGTGTGTGTGAGATTGTGTTTGGGCGTGAGTTTTCGTGCCTGTGTTTCTTCCTTACGCGTGTGGGTTTGCGTGCGTATATGCGTGTGTGTTTGTGTTTGTGTGTGTGTGTGTGTGTGTGTGTGTGTGTGTGTGTGTGTGTGTGTGTGTGTGTGTGTGTGTGTGTGTGTGTGTGTGTGTGTTCAAATGACGAGTCGCCGATTTACAAAATGTTGCTCTCACATGCAGATAAAAGGAGATATTCAAAGTGTCGTTGTCTTCTTTTGGGGGGGGAACGACGCGTATAGCCGAACCCGCCTCCTCTCGCCATCGAAATTTCTATCACGTCTCATCGGTTCTACATCGGATCTTAAATGCCAAAATATAGTCCTCACACTGAGCATGTTGTTTATTACTACTGTCGTCGATAAAAGCATAATATTTAAACTGCATCCGAGTCGGTAATATAGCTACTGTACTTTCATAGGTATATGTAGGCATAAGGATTGCCTTGGGCCCAGTGAAACTATTTTGGGCAGATTAGGTTTCCAATAAAGACTGAAAGAATATAGCGTAAATAAACCGATGTTGGTATTCTTCTCGGTTGCATTACGTTTCCAACGCCCTGCATGTATGTGGGTGTTAAATAGCCGCTATACGTTCGTTTTGTGCAACAGCAGTAACATCCTCGATGTGACGACGTCCAACTGTAATGTTGAAATAAATAGCGTATAAGAATACTTGACGTGTTTGGTCACACATACGGAAGACAAGTTTTCTAAGCACTTTGTATTACCTCGATCCCCCAAATCCGTACACTTTTAGTGCTATGCGGGGCAATTGGTCTTGTCTTTGCCCAATATTTCAATATTCGTTATATACTCAATATAGTCACAAAGCAAATTTTTTAATTGCTCGGACGAATGGTAAAGTCAAATATATAGTTTTTAATATAAGAATAGATTGTATACAAAGAAATAATAATATTAATATAACAATTCAATTATTTAACTTTTATTAAATTTGTCAACCTTAATGTTATGACAAATCCTTCTAAAGTTCTCTGCCTTTGTGCCGGACCCACCTCCCAAATGCTCTATCAAAAATGGAACAAATCTTGATACATACGCTTCTGGAATTAACAAGTTCTTCTAAATATCATTTATTTTCTTTGTTCTCTTGTCACGGCAGAATGACCATTTTATTCTCTAGCCCTCTTAATTAACAATGTCCTGAAACATGGATGTGCAAGTGAAACATCCTTGTCTAAATTCTGTCCAGTGTTTGGATGAAGCATTGTTATGTCTGGACTGTCTTCCGTATTGATTTACTGATGTTTTGGTTTGGTTTGATTGGGAAGATAAAGGTCTGATAGGCACTTACTGCCACCATTCAAGGTTGAATTGTGAGACCACACACGTCGATGCCATATATACATGTTAAAAGTTGGTATCGATATTCATTCAATTCATGACACAATCAAACTTAATAATGTAAATAATGAAAGATAGAGACACCTCCAACCTCAAGGAAGACACTAAATATTTTAACAACGTTGATTGATGTTTGATTCTTGTGATCTTTAGATATATATTTTAAAGTTTGATTTCTAAGCAGCTATGCGTTCAAAACTAGAAACTTGAACACGCAGTTTGCTTATTCAATTTCTAACATGAATAGAAAAATTAAAGTGACCGAAGATACTAGACACAGCGGGGTCTCGGCGGGTTCTCAGAGGGACTTTCATTCAAACGCGTGTTTTAGAAGATCGCATTTCCGCCACACAAGCAGGTGGTTGTTTTTACTTTACTTTCCGTCACGTACCAAAACAAGTTGGCAGCTCTTAGTTGGGGACAACTTCGCTCTGACACACAACGTTGTGCCAGCGAATACCTCAGTGCCTAGCTGTGTAGGTACACTACTTTTATCGTATATGAACCGGTTGGAGGAAAAATGCTACAAATGTATAAGTATCCAGAAGTAGATAAGCTATGCACTAGGGGATCGCCGAGTTGACAACTGTGGTGACGAAGTATAAAGACTTGTTTGTTGTCTAGGAAATATCGAGACACAAATAGAACATCGAACCAGCCAACGCACTACAAATGGTAGACTGCGCGCTTTCACGGGCACACTACACGGTACCGTACAAGATGGGCGTGTTACTCTATAGCAGGTTACATTTCTTCATTTGCATGGCCTTGCACAACTCATCAAGCAAACAGACATGCACGTCCATTATTTTCTACAAAGTCTTCTAAACTCTATTTGAAGTCAACTCAACTCAATTAATTAGCTCAACGAACGTAGAACAGAGTGCGGCTACGACTAAAAGGACACGCAAAAGGTCATAGCTAGTCAGCTACAACTAGCTAGAGCTAGTTACTAAGTAGACTACTATGTCAATGCTGAGTATATCTACTAGAGTCAATAGTGCTAGAGAATGATTGTAGAGTTCTACTGTGTCACTCGATGATCTCTGCGCTGCCCTTTTCGGCGCGTACGTTCATATCTGGGGTCAAGATGCGTGACAAGAAGGCACCGTCCGACACCTTGGATTGTGCCAGATGGAAACACAATTAGTAGTTCCGTGTCCAACGAAATTAAGAAAGGTGACCTGCTATAGAGTACCACGCCCACTCCTGTACGGTATCGTGTAGTCTGGTCATTGGATGGTCCGGGGTCAGTGAATGGTCTAGCAATTTAATTTTTACATTTTAATTTTCATATTGTAATTTTATAATTTTCAATTTTGACGTAATTTTTTACAAATTTTTAATTTTTAAATTGTAATTTTTATTTATTAATTTTTAATTTTTAATTTTTTACTTGCATTCCTATTTAAAAGTTTGTGTTTATTAAATTTAACATTTAATTTTAATTTATAATTTTTTGTTTCTCTTTTTATTTTTTGTAAAATGGTTTATCATCTTGTGATGTTTGATTCTTGTCATGTTTACATTTATCTCTAAAGTTTGATTTTAAACACCTATGTGTGTCAGTGGATGGTCCGGGCAATTAATTTTCTCCTTTTTAATTTTTATGTTTTTATTTTAAATTTTAAATTTTTAGTGAATTTTTTAATTTTTTTATTTCTAATATTTAATTTTTAATTTTGATTTTTTACTTACATTCTTATTCAACATTTTGTGTTTATTAAATTTTAATTTGTAATTTTTAATTTCTTTTTTAATTTTATTATTTTTAAAATGGTTTTTCATCTTTTGATGTTTGATTGGTCAGTGGATTGGTCAGTAGTGTGCCCGTGAAAGCGCGCAGTCTACTACTTGTAAGTATAGGTTGACGGCTTTGACATTATATTTGTGTCTCTATTTTTCCTAGCTAGCTAGTTAGACAACAAACGAGTCTGTATACTTTGTCACTACAGTTGCCACCTCGGCGATCGGCTAGAGAGGAGCCTATCTAGGTACAGTACCTAGAGCTAGATATTCGTAGCATTTCTCCTCCAACCGGTTCATCTACGGTAATGGTAGTATGTTGTGTACAATGTACGTACCTACACAGCTAGGAACCGAGGTATTCACTGGCAAAACGTTGTGTGTCAGAACGGAGTTGTCAAGAGCTGCCAATGTGGTTTGGCACGTGACGCAAAGTAAAGAAAAAGAAAACAGCTGCTTGTGAGTTGAAAATGTGATCTCCTCAGACACGCGTACGAATGAAAGCTCCGCTGAGACACCCGCTGTGTCTAGTGTCTTCCGTCATTTCAATTTTCTACTCTCTATTCATGTTCGGAATAGAAAAGCGAACTGCGCGTTCAAGTTTCTAGTTTTGAGCACATAAGTGCCTAAAAATCAAACTTATAACATAAATCTGAAGATCACAAGAATCAAACATAAAAAGATAAAAACCATATTACAAATTAAATGAAAAGAAAAGTAAAGAAATAAAATTAAAAATTAAAAATTAAAAATTAAAAGTTAAGTCTTAATAAACACAAAATTTTAAATAAGAATGCAAGTAAAAATAAAAAAAATTAAAAATTAAAAATATTAAACATATAAATAATTAAATACAAATTGAAAATTGAAAAATGAAAACATGAAAATTAAAACGCAGAAATTAAATGGCCGGACCAACCCCACTGACCTATACACTGCACAGACTCGCGCTCTTTTCTACCTGCATCTATCACCGTTCCGCTCCCAGGTCCCGAGCCTTCATACGATTCGGAGCTTGTGCATGCACAAATCAAGCTGTGATCACCGGTACCCCACGCAGGATGGCTTGCTCGTGTTACACTTGTTGTCTGCATGCAGCATGTTGGTGCTACAAATCGTTTCATAACGTGAGACAATTGGCTTTCGTTACTTTCCAGCTCAGAGTGTTTGACTAGAATAGTTCTGTACTTGGCGGTACATCAGAGAAGTCAGAAAGCTAGCATGAGTTAAAGGCACGCCCATAAGCGAATTTAAGCCGTTGGCGACGCTACCCACTTTCGCTCTTTCCATGACGTCACACCTCTAGCTAGCAATCGTAGCCCTTCAACTGATGTCCACACCATTGACGATTAGAGTTGCAGAGAAGCGTGCAACGTTACGTCAATTAGGTAGAACAAATAGCTAATTGCTATCTTTGGAGAATTATGGTAGCAAACCATCTAGGCAGAGTAGCAGCAGTATAATGTTGTATTGAGTTTAAGAAACCTATAGTATGTAAGGAATCTCTAGAGTTGGAGGTTGTTAACATCAGGAATCTAGAGTTTAATGTAAAGAGTTCAGGTATATTCAGACACATTCTCAGCTTCAAAACTTGCACACAAGAAACAAAAACGTGGGACTAGAAAGCCAAATAGATTGATATGAATATTAATTAAGCACCTGTGTTTGTTTAGAAGCGAATTAGTAGAATTAACCACTTCAGTGATCTCATCACTGCTTTATACTAATAACATGTCAGAGTAACAAGGCATTCCATCTCAATTTCGTGTCGACGCATTTCTAGACATTAATTCTCACGTCATTCACACGTGACAGTATTGTTTCACCCACAGACATGCATGCTGCAGCCAAAAGCATCGAATTACTATATATAATGACATTTACTATCAAGATTGAAATGTAGACAAAGCGTACACATGTAGGACAAAGACTGCAATAAGAGTGCAATAAATCTAAAAATGCCCATTTCTGACTTAAAACCTTTTACACAGAAAATGTTGTCACTTACTACCGACATGGCAAAAAGTAAGAATTATAATTATTTCTTGTCCTAAAAATGGTTAAGAAAAATTTTCGTTTGCCTATACGTTATACGTACGTTCAATTGTATGTGCACCTCGAATAGCCGCGACGTTTGCAACAATTGCTTCGAAACATCTTCCAAGTGGTGACGTCTAATTTAATTGTTTTATTGATTAAGTAATTGATTTAACTGTTAATTTATTAAATAAAAACATAATTAATTTAATTGCTAATTAATTAAATAATTAATTTATTAAGCATTTAATTTACTTACCAATTTACTAAGTAGTTAATTTAAATGGTAAATTATTAAGTAATTTATTTAATTATTAATTTATTAAGTAGTTATTTTATTACGTATTAAGTTAATTATTACTTCATTATCTAATTACTTTATTAATAATTAATTTATTTTTAATTTATTAAATAATTAAGTTAACGGCAATGTTGAAATAGCTGCAAGATAATCTTATTACTTAAGCGAAAACATGTTATCCGATATTTTGTATTCGATTTGTCCAATCGCCGTACAATTTGCACTTTTTTTAATTCATAGGAATTGCAATCTCATTCAGTGCAACAAAATTCAACAGTCAATGGACTTTCAAAGCAAATTGATGTACAATAATATCATTGATTTACACATGTGTCAAGATGGAAGTCAAATGTTGTCGTCTCTAAAATTTGAAATCAAATGTTACAACAATACATCAAATTGAGTCCGAGCAAGACGTCAATATACAGGTATTAAAAAACACACTGCGTCAGATACAATTACGTATTTTCTAAAAGATGTGGTTAATTAACACACAAAAGACACGTTCTCCAGAATTTTGTATTGGCTCCGACCAATTGTCGTACAATTTAGACTCTTTTGAATTTATAGGAATTGCAATCTCATTCAGTGCAACAAAAATCAACAGTTAATGGGCTTTCAGCGCAAATTGATGTACAAAAATACCATTGATTTACACATGTGTCAAGATGTTATTCAAACGTTGTCGTCTTTAGAACTTGCAATCAGATGTTATAACAATGCAACAAATTGACTTCGAGCAAGACGTCAATATACAAGTATTGACCTAATACACTGTGTCAGATAGAATTATGTAGTTTCCTTTATCTAGGAACTGTTGATTTCCATTGATAGAGTGAATAATGCATTACAGGAACAAGCTCAAGACCTCCAAGTACATACATAATTAAGTAAAAATTAGAATAATAAAATATAGATTGTTAACTTGCTCTAACGTTAGGCATGTTATATAGCATTAATTTTAATTAAATACTTTAAAATAACTATTACTTTTATGTTCTTATATCATATTGTTTTTTGCTTAGACAGCTAAAGAGGATTTGTCATCATCTATTGACCAACCACAAACAAATGTTGGTAAAGTATTTATAACATAACAACACATGTACATACAACTGTTTCCAGTTTGTAGATCTCAATTGCACTGTTACTGACTTGGTATGTGAGATAGGCATAATTATTGTTGTTAAACATTTCACTATTAATCTGTTATGCGTTTCCTGTTTCATAGAGTGCGGCTACTCCTTTGGGTCACGTTGTTGGTAGCGGCGAGTCTGAAGTAGAGAACAATGGAGGTATATTATAATAATTACATCGTGTTGATATTTGCTTAAAACAAAAATAGATGTATACATCAAAACATATCTATATTATAGATGTAGATTGATGAACAACAGCCACTGTGTCTGACTATCCTCCCATTTTGAATAGAGGAATGTTATTCAACGGAACAGCATTCACCGTTCCAGAAAACGGAATATACTATATATACGGGATGGTGACGATTGAACACGACGGAGTGCAGACATGTGGCTTTTCGCTAGCTGTCGGCGCTGATCGTTACTTGATTGCAAACAACCAAGTGTCAATGGTGCTCAACAAAGTCTATTTGGCAGTCAAGTTCGAAAAATACCGACAGGAAGTACAGTGTTGATGACAACCAGAAATTGTAAATACAACTTTGGCTTTAATCAAGTTTACTTTGGCATTTACTTGCTCCAACGTAAACTTTCAAAAATCATTGAGACAAGCCAGACGTTAGTAATGATGTGTGTTAGGTTTGTGTTTATTAGCTGAAGATGATTTTGAATGATTTAGACATCTTAGAAACGATGTGATGAAGATAGCGATCTTTGTCGTCCATTTGCTGTTGCATTTGTCTCAATATGATCTAAATCGAGTTAAGATGTTTGCGCTACAATATTGTGTGACTTGCCAGTGTCAGTAACTCAAGTCTCCATAAAACGTATCCTATATAAATTCATACATGTACATATTTAGTCAAGCATTTAGTAATTTGTTAGAACAATAATCTGTTTGTGTTTGAAAGTTTAATGCTGGAATATTAAATGATAGATTAGATATAGGAGTGGATTTAGAGCAGTGAGATTTACCTACTGTATACACACACCCACCCGCGAGCGCGCACGCACGCACACACACACACACACACACACACACACACACACACACACACATACACACCTACACAAGCACTCACGCACAAACACAAACGCACAAAACCTCAAACAGTCTGAAATGTGTAATCAACATATTCTTGATTATAACAACAATTTTTAAGTAATCTTTAATAAATTACTGAAATTCAATATGGCTATCACATCTTAATAATTATTCACAATTAGTATATATAACATCATGACTCACAATTGCTTCTTTAAATATTTGTATAGACTTGCAGTCCATACTCAGTGCAACATCAGCTACATATTATGTGTCATTAGGTCCATTACTAGCCAAAAACAGGCTCTCTTTAAACTAATTAATGAGCTAGGCGGTCATCCGCCACAGCTACAGTTCAATTTTTCATCGCATTGATGAGGTTATGTGAGACAATGACAACTGGAAAAGGTACTATGCTAAGAAAACTTTATGCAGTTTGATATCTGTTTGGTAAGAAGTAGAAATGACACATGCTGCAGTATTTCCAGCTGTGTGTTTACATCCAAAACTTTAACCAACCTGACTGCATAAGCGTAACCAAATCAAAATTTTACCAAGAAATTTTGTTAATATTAACTGGAAGTGAATACTTCATTAGTTCCGTAATCAGATCATCTAAGCGTTATATGTTGAAAACAAAAATTAGCATACCATAAAAGCACTTGTCAAGACTATGATTTCCTAAACCATCAAATTGAACAAAATGTTTACTTTGTTAATTTTCAAGATCTCTATGGACACGTAAAATTTATGTCTATATGTATGTATGTATGTATGTATGTACGTATGTATGTATGTATGTATTTATGTATGTATGTATGTATGTATGTATGTATGTATGTGTATATGTCTACAGGTATTCGACCGACTATTGCAAAAGTTGGTTGGTTCGTCAAATACAGTATGGCTCACGCATCTCGTCTTGCTCACGTGCAAGCAGACGAACAACACGTGAGGTGGCAACGTGGGCACGGGAGGAGCTTGGCTTGTGAGGCTAAGCAGCATACATACAGAAACCATCTGAGATTAACAACACTTTGAATTAAAAAATACTAAAAATATTTGTAGTTATCTAATATCTAATATATAAAGCTCAAATTGTCTGTCTGTGTGTGTGTGTGTGTGTGTGCATGTTCGCGTTTGGGGGCCACGTCTTTTGTCCGTTCGAAACCGAAATAGGCACGCACACTCGGTACGCACAGGCAATGGTTTGTGTAAAAAAATTTAAAAAATTACGCACCGGGTCTCCAATCGAGGGGTCGACCCTCGCGTAAAATTTCTCGACGACGCACACGCTACACATTCCGGTTCATTTGAACACACGCCCGCACCGGTCCCGTGTAGATCCTATGCATCGCCGTCCTTCGCAAAGCTTCGAGTGATCGAATATCTCTTGCCGACGAAACCTACTCTTCTATCGCTTGCGTTTCTCTCTAAATTCTGATTGCATTTGCACAGAATCCAACCTACACGTTTTCTGCAGCAAGCGCTACACGGGGAGTGTGTCGATTTCTATCGAAACAAGCGCGAAGAGCAAGATTCGAATTCATTCAGAACATCCGGGACCTCGCAACAAAGATTGCACGTGACGTGTCCACATACTTATCTTTACACTACAGTATCTTGCCCGTACGAAGGACGGGCCATGTATACTAGTTACCTATAAAAGTACATATACTACGTTTAAACGTATTATCTCGAATTGCCTATAAACCAATCTACTAAACTAGACGAAAATAGATAAGCAGCTACGTCTATACATTTTGTGCTGTACTGAAGTTCCAAGAACTCTCCATAGATACAGCACTTGCTATAACACTTTAGTGGTTCTTCATTTACACATGCATAGTATACGTCAGACACCTTAGATTACATAGCAAATTTGTACGTCGTCCGAGCCTTCATTTATTACTTCCAGTCTTCTAGCTCTCGCCTGCACAGCATCAATGATAAAGACAGTCGTTCTGAACGGTTTTCTGCTTGTCGCTGGGGTAATGTATGATCGGTCATCTGTGGATTGCCATAATTCTTAGTCGGATATATTGCTGACATTTTCTACTGTCCAGTTACTGTTGCCAGATCTAGGCTTTGATGCTCTTTCATATTGTATTGATATTGCTGTAACAGTTATTTTGTATGCTTGTTCTACAGTTTACTATTGAAAGCATATTTGGAGCTGAATCTGGTCAATGCTTGGCTGGAAGATTTGTGGAATCGGTAAGTTTAATGTTACCTGTCTTGCTGAGGCAATTGTCTTCATTGACGTCTTTATTTTAGTGCACAACTACAGTTCGATACTTGCAGGAAGTAATAAAAGTATGTAAATTTTTGGCACACATAGCCGTGATGATGCCTTGCATGGTTTTGTGTGTTTCACGCTGGCTGACCACTGAATCTTA
>NC_085086.1:6847472-6877472 GCF_963422355.1 Corticium candelabrum | reverse complement strand
ATTCTCAGGTTACCATAGCCGCAACCTAACACATGATCTCCGTAGGCATCTATTATTGAACCACATGGACATCTAGTAGAGAGAGAAGGAAAAATTGGAATTCCTAGCCGTAAACGTAAAGCAATCACATATTCCTCTGCAGACATGACGAGGCCCAAATTTCTGTTAGGGATTGCCCGCAGCCATGCGCCTGCATGAGGAGTTGATATAGCGTTTAGACGTGCTTGGTCGCGTATACTGACTGAGTTCTTAATGTCAGATAAAAGTGACTTGTCGAAAATCTCTTGCAAATCATGTTGACTTGCTCCACCGAGGTCAACATCAGCGGTAGACAGGAGAGTAGACAGCAGCTGTTCACGAGACGATACCTCACCTGGGAAAAGCAGATCTGGAACATCAGGATTAGTGATTGGCCCTTCACTGCTCCTCAAAACAGGTGGCTTAGCACACCCCAAGAGACGAATACTCAAATCCCGTGTAAAATTGCAACTGCCTACGAAAGCGAGTGCGGAAGTTCTACAGGTTTCTCTCAAACCCAAACCACCGAGACGGATTGGCAATGTGGCCTGTTTCCACGCGACGTCAGATACAGATGAGCGAGAAATCACCTCCAGACTGCTTCGCAACTCGCTGTCGAACCTCTCGAGCTGAAATTTTACTAGATATATATATATATATATATATATATATATATATATATATATATATATATATATATATACATGAGTCAAGATGTTAGTCAAACGTTGTCGTCTCTAGAAGTTGCAATCAGATGTTACAACAATACAACAATTTGACTCTGAGCAAAACGTTAATATACAGGTATTGACATAATCCACTGCGTCAGATAGAATTATGTAATTTCTTTCTTCTAGGAACTGTCGGTTTCTGTTAATAGCTTGAATGATACTTTACACAAACAAACTCAAGACTTCCAAGTATACTAAAATACAGATTGTTATAAATTGTTATAAATTTGGCATGAGATATAACGTAAATTAAACAATTTAAAATAATTATTACTTTATATGGTTCTAATATATTATTTTGCTTTTTTTTTATTTAGACAACAGAAGAGAATTTGTCATCATCTATTGATCAACTACAAACAAATGTTAGTAAAGAATTTAAAACATAAGAACACATGTATATACAATTTGTTTCCAGTTTGTTTATCTCAATCGCACTCTTACTGACTTGGTATGTGAGTTAGACATATTAATTGTTGTTTAAAAATTGACAATTAATCTTATATGCGTTGCCTGTTTCATAGAGTGCGGCTACTCCTTTGGGTCACGTGTTTGGTAACGGCGCTAATGACTTAGTGAACAATGTAGGTATGTTATAATAATTACTTCAAGTTGATATTTGCTTAAAATAGAAATAGATGTTTACGTCAAAACATTTCTATATTAGTTATAGATGTAAGTCCGTGGAACACTAATCTTACTTCCGACTTTGCTCCCATCTTGAATGGAGGAATGTCATTCGACGGAAGAGCATTCATCGTTCCAGAAGACGGAATATACTATATCTACGGGATGGTAATGATTGAACATGACGCAGTAAAGACCTGTGGCTTTTCGCTAGCTGTCGGCGCTTATACTTACTTGGCTGCAAACGATCAAAGCGTCAGTGGTGCTCAACAAAGTCTATTTGGCAGTCAAGTTCAAAAACTACAACCAGGAGACAGGGTTTTGATGACAACCATTCATTGTAAATACAACTTTGACAATGATCGAGCTTACTTTGGCATTTACTTGCTTCAACGTGCACTTTGATAAGTCACTGAGGCAAGCCAGACGTTAGTAGTGATAGATGTTAGGTTTGAGTTTAGCTGGAGATGATTTCGAATGATCTAGACATTTTAGAACTGATGCGATGAAGTTAGCGATCTCTGTCGTCTATTTGTTGTTGCACTTGTCTCAATATGACAAAATTCAAGTTCAGATGTCTGTGTTTAATATTGCGTGATTCCTAAAGATCTAATTTAGTTACATAAGACTCGCCCTATTACGCCACTGGGATTCGTACGTATGAGGGTATCTCCAGGACGGCGAGTCCGATCAACACCAAATTTGGCTCGCGCACGCCGAATTCGTAGATGTCGAAAGTAAAGCCGCGTAGAAAGATATTCACGAGAAATAACCTGTACCGTGAATGTCTTAGTGAGTAAGCAAAAATTTCGTCGCTTGCCAGACCATAAAACGATTTGCAAAAGTCACAGGTACATTTTGAAAGTCTTACATGTTCCATCAGCAGTCTAGAACAGGAATGCACTAGCCGCCGCTCTATTACTGTGCTAGGTTACAAGAATAATACAAGTCGGGAAGCTCGTGTACGATTCGGGAACATCTGGAGCCTGGCAGCTAGAGTGCGCCATCAAACGAGGTGTTAGGATTTCCGCTCTGGAGTCTTTTGGAGAGGAATTCCTATCTCCAAAAGAGTTGGCAAATACGTAGAGTCTGCGTAAGGACATGATACCAACATTGTAAAAAAAACAAGTAGAGTACGAATGGAAGGTCAAGTCTGTTGCAAGACATTCCATTCCGTATGGCACATGAAAATAACTATTAGACTAATCGTATTAATAGCCTAACTGTTGGTGACATACGATATAATTTGATCATTTAATAGCAAAAACTAGAGGCAGGATGATTCCAGACTCTTTCCGGCGTTGTCGTGTTATACGAGAACCGGACACGACGGCGCGAGAGGGTCTGGTACAAAGATAGCGCAAACGACGCAAGACGCCCGTATCGTCTGACAAAAATTTCTTTTCGCATAAAAAGTTCTTTCCAAAGCTCTAATTCATAGCTTAATCAATGTAAATCTAGGTGCAGAAAGCGATAAGAACGCTGTAAAGTGGGAAGTGTGAACAACCACAGGAAGCGCGGTTACCAGGCACGTAGAAATTGTCCAAGGCAGCTGGCACACCCTGCGCCCTAATGGCAGTATTACTAGCGCGGTGGGCGATCTGAAACCATGCTGTCTCTGAAGTTTGACTATCTGGGGATTGACGACGGCAGGGAGTCGAGTCTAGGCTCGAGGGCTTGTGCATCTTTTATTCGTGCCAGAGGTATCCTAAAATTTGATACTGACCGTTTCAAATTCTTCATCAATAGCAATGCACCATCTCTACGTTTAATCTAACAGTTGCAAACCTGCCAACCTAGTAGAATCAACATGCGGGAGTCTAACAATTTTTGACACGCCTACAATAGCTTTAATATCAATAAATTATATTGTAGTAAGTGTTAAATAATATATAAAGAGCACACTTAAATAAGCAAAGTGCAACAAACGCAAAACACAAAATATGTAGGTACTATACTGCCTGTAAATATAAGCCTAGACTAAATATAAGAAAGAGGTATACACGTTCTTGCTGCTAGTTCGAATGTTCTAGATTCCATAGTTTTGTGGCCTTCTTCCATCGCTTTTCCAGCAATATACAACTTATGTTACTCTTTGATATACCCAGCCACTGTTCCTTTCCACCCTCGGGCAGTTTTGCCTGACCGACTCCTTCTAGGTCAATGTTGGATCTAGAGACTCTGATTGTGACTAAGTATGTATAAAAGAGCCGGTTGAAAAGAGATGCTGGCACATAGCCAATGATATCAAGTATGTATTCATTAATTAATTAATTAAGTGTTTATTTGTATGATTACATAAAAACAGGCACGCCCACCAATAGTCACAATGCGGGAGATTTGATACCAAATGCGGGTAGGCGGGATAAGGGTCCCAAATGTGGGATTCTCCCGCTCAATGCGGGAGAGTTGGCAGCTGTGCAGTTGAAAGGGCCGCGCTCTTTACGGCGATACGGAGATCGCTAGTTGCAGGCATTGTGCCAAGGCACCGAAACCTGTCACAGATCGCTTTCCAACTATTTCTTGCTGACTCTATAAAATAGAAAATGGATAACAGAACAAGTTTAGAGTCGACGCGTTGTTTCCTCGCTTTACTTCAAAAAGGATTCCGCTTGCCAGAATAAGATATGCGTGCACAGGGCTTGTGGTTTGCAGTATGACGCCAATAGGCGCATTTTATATTAGAATGATAGTGCAGTGCAGCTGTGGTAATACGATCTTGTTGATGATCAATGTTTTAGTAGCCACGTTGTGTTAATTACTACCACGGCAGGATTCTATTCTCTACAATATCCATGGCAATAAGATAATAGGAATGTACAACATTATTAGGTTAGTTTCATAAGCAATTACTACTCCGTCTGAGTCCTCACTTATTATCTCCCGTATTCTACCTTCTGTTCACGTTGACTTTGCGCTCCGAAGTGACTAATGATACAGCTGTATTTGTTTACCACAGTCAGATGTTAATTAAGTGATATTCCATTAACTCTACATTTTGGAGGTCATATTACAATACAAAGATGTTAGGTAACAGTAGAAAAAGTCGCAGGCTATCAAGATGAAACAGAACGAGAAGAGGAGTCAGAAATAGCAGGCAACTACTCGCGAAACAAGAGCAACTGTGTGTTGATGTTAAGGCAGCGGACCGTTTAGTGACCTTGCTAATTGGCTATACCTTAACGATCAAGAACCCTAACGTTTTATGACTAGTCTTCCTACATGTATGTCATATTGCTGACATTTCCTAGTGTTCTTTTACGACCACTATATCTAGGCTTCCTTGCTCTAACATACCATGGAGATTACTGTAACAGTTGCTTTATATTTTTGTTCTAGTTTTCTATTGAAAGCATCTTTGGAGATGAATCTGGTGTATGCTTGGCAGGAAGACTTTTTGAATTGGTAAAGTTAACGTTATCTTCCTTACTGAGGCAATGGTTTTCATTACTCCTTTGCTTTAGTGGACTACTACAGTTCGGTACTTGCAGGAAGTAATGAAGGTATATGTAGATTTGTGACACACGTAGCCATACCCATGCCTTGTTTGCATTCAAATGTATCGTCCTGGCTGACCAATAAATCGATCGTTTATAAAAAAAATGCAGCAGTCATTCAATGAGAAGATCGAAGCACTACTATAAAAAGGGAGTGTGCAAGACCGAGAGATAGAGGTAGGACTGATGTGTGATGTTGAGGTGTTACTGTAATTGACCACATGTATGGAAAGTGGAACTAGCATCAGGCCGGGCAAACTTGATTGACAGTTTAACGTCCAGCCTTTTTCACGATGGCATGCGGGCGGGCGGTCATTATTCATTATTTATTTAATATTTTAATAATAACATTAATTAATAACTTGTCGCTGCCATCGAAGACAGACGTCAAAAGGCCGCCGACAACTCGTTAGACATCTTCACAATAGGGAAGCGCCCGGCCTGGACTGATGTCAGCTGATCTTCAATGTTTCTGATGGAGACAGCGACAAAACAGTCCAGGGAACCACGGTTTTCTTAGCAGTGCACACGTGCACGGTTTCGAAGGAAGCGATATTGTGAAAACTAACGTGCGAAGTGTCATCATAACATGTGTCCTATATAATAAATAACGAAACAAATTTTGTTTTCCAAGAATGTGATGCGGGCGGGGACGTTAAACTGTGAATCAAGTTTGCCGACCTTATTTACGAATGCACGTTTGATGATAAACTCCAGGTGCAAACTACTTGCCATTCCATAACTCTTGGCCACCCTATAGGCAATCTTTTTGGCTTGTGTCAAAATGGTTGGATGTCGAAATGTATTGTGCAGTGATAGATCATTCCTTCTTTGTAGGCGGTGTCTTCTACAGAAAACAGGGCGATCGCTATGAATGCAGCCCAACGTTCTTAAATGGCGTTAGACCAGCGCTAAAATTTTACTGCTTGTTGCATGGGCACGTTGAGAATATATTTGTCCCCCTCCCCACCGGCTAAAAACCACATAATTGCCGAGAAAATTAGCCGCCACTCATGGTAGTAGTCTGACAGCTTGAATTTTTGGTGTGCGTAGCTGAGAAGAGACCATGTTGTTGCTAAAACCACCCTAGCTAATGTCGTCTTTAACAGAAATTTGGCGCTCTAACGCAGTTTGCTAATGGAGCGTGCTTTGTCCATGACAGCGTGTCTGTTTGTCGGACGAATTAGCTGACCTGTAAGTACACAAGTCTGGAGACACGGCTTTATTAAGTAATTAATTTATTTAATAATTTACTAAATAATTAGTCTAGTTGCCAATTTATTAAGTAATTAATTTAATTATTAATTTATTAAGCAGCTATTTTATTAAATATTATTTTAATTATTAATTCATTAAGTAATTAATTTATTATGTAATTAATTTAATGGTTAATTTATTAAATAATTATTTTAATTATTAATTTATTAAATAATTAATTTAACGGTAATGTTCAAATATCTGCAAGATAACCTAATTAATTAAACGACGTCTTTGTTGACATACGAAAAACATCTTATCCGGGATTTTGTATTCGCTCTGTCCAATCGTCGTGCAATTTACACTTTTGGGGAATTTATAGGAATTGCAATATCATTCAGTGCAACAATATTCAACAGTCAATGGACTTCCAATGCAAATTGATGTACAATAATATCATTGATTTACACATGTGTCAAGATGTTAGTCAAACGTTGTCGTCTCTAGAACTTGCAATCAGATTTTACAACAATATAACAAATTGACTCCGAGCAAGACGTCACTATACCGGTATTGACCTAATACACTGTGTCAGATAGAATTATGTAATTTTTTCATCTAGGAACTGTCGGTTTCCATTGATAGGGTGAATGATACATTACAGGAACAAGATCAAGACATAAAAAATACATACCTAATTAATTAACAATTAAAATAATAAAATATAGATTGTTAAATTGCTCTATATTTAGGCAAGTGATATAGCATTAACTTTAATTAAATAATTAAAAATAACTATTACTTTTATGTTCATATATTATATTGATTTTGATTTTTGCTTAGACAACTAAAAAGAATTTGTCATTATCTATTGATCAACTACAAAAAAAATGTTAGTAAAGTATTTATAACATAACAACACATGTATTTACAATTTGTTTTCAGTTTGTAGATCTCAATCGCACTGTTAATGACTTGGTATGTGAGTTAGACATAATTATTGTTGTTCAACAATTGACTATTAATCTCTTATGCGTTTCCTGTTTCATAGAGTGCGACCACTCCTTTGGGTCACGTTGTTGGTAACGACGAGTCTGAAGTAGAGAACAATGGAGGTATATTATAATAATTACTTCAGGTTGATATTTGCTTAAAATAAAAATAGATGTATACATCGAAACATATCTATATTATAGATGTAAGTCGATGGACAACAGCCACTGTGTCTGACTATTCGTCCATCTTGAATGGAGGAATGTTGTTCAGTGGAACAGCATTCACCGATCCAGAAGACGAAATATACTATATATACGGGATGGTGACGATTGAACACGACGAAGTGGAGACATGTGGCTTTTCGCTAGCTGTCGGTGCTAATCGTTACTTTATTACAAACGATCAAAGTGTCAATGGTGCTCAACAAAGTCTATTTAGCAGTCATGTTCGAAAAATACCAACGGGAAGTAAAGTGTTGATGACAACCAGGAATTGTAAATACAGCTTTGGCTTTAAACAAGCTTGCTTTGGCATTTACTTGCTCCAACGTGGACTTTAAAAAATCATAGAGACAAGCCGGACGTTAGTAATGATGGGTGTTAAGTTTGTGTTTATTAGCTGGAGATGATTCTGAATGATTTAGATATCTTAGAACTGATGCGATGAAGCTAGCGATCTTTGCCGTCCTTTTACTGTTGCACTCGTCTCAATATGATTTAAATCGAGTTTAGATGTTTGCGCTACAATATTGTGTGACTTGCCAGTGTCAGTAACTCAAGTCTCCATAAAACGTATCCTATATAAATTCATACATGTACATATTTAGTCAAGCATTTATTAGTTTGTTAGAACAATAATCTGTTCGTCTTTGGCAGTTTAATGTTAGAATAATTGATTCCTTACCTTCGTCGGATCTTCATAGTCTTATATATCACCAGGTAACTTCGCCGTCTGATACCTTCACTGGACGAACTTCGCAGGACTTGCCGAAGGGAAAGTCTGGCCCCGGCGCGAAGATCGGAGCCCAGGTATGCGCATGCGTGAACCGTATCGTGCTGCAGGAGCCGATCATCAAACCGGGACTCCGACCAATCCGGAGATTTTCTTAAAATCACCAGCCCAAGCACGGTACACTGTACCAACTATCATCTCCTACCTGACGATGTGTGGCATTTCCAAGCACAGTACGTAAGAGGCTGATGCGGGCGAAACAGCTGCCGTTTATGTTGCGTTTATTACAAGGTTGTGCTAACCATTTACTAGGTTAGTAGTGCACGCCCCGACCGTTAATTACACGAGTGACTGCAAAACTTCTGCTAAACTGCTGCCAGGAATTCTTATGTACGACTCAAACGCTGTCCTCTTCCACCTTCCAAGGGCTTTGACTGTGAAATCATCCAACCCTCTTGCCTTCGCTGTCGTCGCTGCGCCAATGCGGAAGCTGTGGCCTGTAAAGCCCGTGCAGTCACGTCCGGCTTCTGTGAGCGCCTTTTGAACTACTTGGACCAGCCTATTGCGCGACAGTGACGTGCTATCGTCGTAGAAAAATAAGGAGCCTTGGGCGTTGCCTTGGAGCGCCATGTATCTCAGCAGAGCAGCCACTGGGCAATTTTTTTGTTTCGATCAACCCTAAAAGATGTTTACACCTTGACGGAACGGTTCTGTTTTCGATTGCTTTAGGTGAATGCGCAACACAGACGGAGTGACATGTGAGTCGATGCTGACATCTTGTGGAGCCAGGTGAACAGAAGCGTCAAATGCTGCTACGGAGCTCACGGTAAACTGTCCCGCTCGCATAACGCCAAAAATACTCGTGCAGACTGCAGCCCATAGCATTGCTGCGTCGTAAAATTGTGATCTTTTTGCCCACACATCTATCAAAATTCTCAATTCTGCCGGTGTAATGAGCAAGTGCTTGTCGACCTTCAGACGCGATCTATGCTGACGTCGAATTCCTTTCAAGACATAAGATAGTTGTGGGAGAGTAGCGGTGAATGGGTCGCCCAAACCCGCCTGGATCTGTAGGTGGCGCACTGCTGACAGGTAGCTTTTGATAGTTTTGTGAGAGAGACCTTCTTCGGCTAGGTGTGAGACAAAGAAACATAGGCGGTGCTCGGATGTGGAAAGAGGGATGAAGGAAAAACGATGGCAGAATTTTAGATACCGTGCTTGACCGGACGCGTATGCTTTCCTGGTAGAATCAGCTAAGCCTGACGCAAAGAAACGGCAAGCCGACGTCTCCAGGTGTGCGAGCTCCAGTCTAGATGGGGTGACAACAGCAGCTCCAGAAACTGTAGTGGAATGGCCGCTGGCTGCTCGTTCAGCTGCAACAACAGACATTGATTCTTGGGCATACTGTCTCGTGACAGGGCGTCCGCCGCTACGTTAGAGACACATGGTACGTGCGTCGAGACCCAGGTAAAAGAGTAAAAAGCTGCTACAAATTGCAACACCCTCAGCAATTGCATAACGATCTTATCTCGGCTGGACGATTTAGCAAGAGCCGACACCACAGTCTGATTGTCACATCGAAACAGCACTATTTCGTCACGCCAAACTTTTCCCCATGTAGCGCTTGCTAGTAGAATTGGTAGCAGTTCTTTTGGTGCGATGCTGATTTCTCCCATCCGCGTGACCATTTCCATTGAAACCAGTTGCACCGCCAAATGGCTTCGCATCTCCTCGAGCCTGATGCGTCCGAGGTAAGCTGGATCGCTGGTGGCCGTGATACCAAAGTGTTGATAATGCATTTTCCTTTCCAGCTTTCAAGAAATGCGTCCCACCACCGAAGATCCGCAATCGCCTCGCTGTTAATACGCACCCAGTAATGCACTTGCTTTACGTTACCTGCAAGATCGATTAGCCGACGCACAAACGCTCGACTTGCTTTCACCACTGAAGTTGCGTGGTGCAGCGTACCAATCAGAGAGAGCAGCTGGCGCTTCCTGCAAGCGCGGCGCGTTAGCTATTGCGCAATTGTGGATTTTACTTTTTGCAGCTTAACGGCTTGTAAGCTGATGATGCCATCCTGCGAGAAGAGCTGCAAACCCAAAAATTTCAGGCACGTTGTGGGCCCCTCGAGCTGGTTTGTAGCTACTGGCACGCCTAGCTCGTTGCATATGCTTAATGCTTTTGCAAGGTTCTCATCGCATTTCGATGATTGCGGACGTCAGAAAAATACAAAATCGTCTAAATAATGTATGCCGGCTGTTATGCCTCGACAGGACATAATCCACATTAGCGCGTCTGCTACAGCAGAAAATATCTTGGGGGCCGAGCGCAAGCAAAACGGTAAAGCTTGGTCGAAGTACACCTTGCCTTTCCACGATATTCCCAAGAGATGACGATCGTCTGTGTGAACCGGGATGTGCCGATATGCGCTCTGTATATCAAGCTTTGCTATCATAGCCCCTGTTCCCAGCTCGCATAATTTCCTTGCCGCCACTACTATACTAACGTATGAGAGGGAGCACAAGTTAGGTGCAATGCCATCTTTGACTCTTGCTGCGTGATGGGGTGACAAATCTACGATAAGGCGCCATCGACCTGGTTGATGAGCTTTTGGAATTACCCCCATAGAGCTGATGTGAGCCTCCGCTGCTCTACGCTCGTCAGGACACGAGATACGTGCTGCCGCGCACTCTTCTTGCAAGTAACTGTCGATAACCGCGGCGTTTGCTTTTGCCGTTTTCATGTTCCTGCGGGTACGTCTTGCTTTTGCTTTGTTTTAATCGTAAACAATCCGGAATCCCCGAGACAAACCACTTACGATGTAGCTAGCGAAAAATGTATCCGGGTGGCTCTCCAGCGCTTGACGCCACGCGCCTACCATTAACGAAGACGTCCGAACCGTGTCCAGATGACGAGATGGCACCATCGGGCAACAGCTGTCCAAGGCTAGCAGGTCTTCGGTGTAACGGTAGCGCGATCCTTGTAAATTGCCCCTCTCTTGGATATTTTGCAATCGACGATAAATTTCGAAAGAGGAGCCTGCCAAACAATGCGCTAGTCAGACCGAAGAACGCTATTGTACGAGTTACACACTTACAGTTGCCAAGGGCCCATGAGGCTTACGTATAACGGGGCCATTACACGCTCCTGCATCACGCATCAGTCGGGATAGCCGGCACAACTGCTAAAATTTAAATTACGGCAGATTGGCTTTGGAATATCCCATGGCCTGTCACTTCGGTATCTTGATCTGCCTCCCGACAGCGTTCTCGAGGCTGGTCCGGCTTCACACAGAATTGGCGGTGGAGCGTCGTTCGGTTATAACGTGCAAGAACCGGGAGCATGATCCGCTTCCAGGCAGTGAAAACACCTTGTTGTTGGCGCTTGGTTCATTGCCAAGATTGTCGCAGCAAAGAGAGGCGCGTGCAGCTGGCTCCAAGAAAGACTGCGGTTGGAAGCCGCCAAATGCCGAAAGCGCGCGTCATATAACAGCCAGCCTGTCCGGCTGCGGCACTGCGCTTCGTGCGCTGCAAGCCGGATGTACGCCATCACTTCCTGCGCTAGGGCAGGGTGATTTCGCAAAAGAATCACGGCGTACGTAGCAAAACACTGCACCCACGTAGGCAGTGTCGTGATCTGATGCAGGCGACGACGATTGGCTGGTTCAGCTGTAGCTTGCATGCGCCGCAGTAGCTCCAGGTTATCTGGAAGAAGCTCCGCAAAGTCCACGTACTCTTGTGCCTAGATTAGTCGAACCAGACGAGCGGGTATTGGCGAGGTTCATTCTCCCACGATGCAAGCTTCCGCGCTAGAGCTGAGCGCTGTTACTGTCGGCGCCACCGCCTCGACGCTGACAGACGTTCATAGGCTTGGCCCTAACGATGGCACAGTCGATGGCTGCATTAAAGAAACGCCGTAAATGGCGAATGCTGCTGGTAGCGCTCCGAGCGCCTGTTCTGCAACAGCGCACAACAAAACATTTTATTTGTAACTACAAGCACATGCATGCTGTCTCGATAGCTTATTCTTATGTTGTGCGCTGCTACGCTGCCCGGCGTTGGTGCCTATAGTAGCCTGCAGTTTATGTATTATTTCCCTTAGCTCCGAACGTACCTGAGGCAGCTTGAGATTGAGCGGCGAGTTTCTCTTGATCTTCTTTCAAAGCAGCCCGAGCAGCCTCTTTGGCCGTCTCTGTCATCAGACCCTTAAGTTCAGCCAAGGACATGGTCACCAACGGGCTATCCTGGTCTTCCATCACAATTTTTTGGAGCGCTGACTAAAAATTTATCTTAAGCGTTGACGCTTGCAATTGTTACAATGACCGCAACACGCCTGCAGTGCCAAGTATATAGTACTTCGTGTGGATAACTCCGGCATTAGCTACAACGCGCGTAACGGCACCAATAGCGGGCACGACTCCGGGGTGGAATCAACTCTGTATAACGTTGTTAAACAACATTAAATGATAGATTAGATATAGGAGTGGATGTAGAGCAGTGGGACTTACCTACTGTATACACACACATGCACGCACGCACGCAAGCACGCACGCACGCACGAACGCACACACACACCTACACAAGCAAGCACGCACAAACCCAAACACACACACACACACACACACACACGCACGCACGCAAAAACACAAATACACAAAAGGCACATTAATTCTGAAATGTATAATCAATATATTCTTGATTGTAACAACAACTGGCAAGTAATATTTAATAAATTACTGAAATTTAGTATGGCTATTTTATCTTAAACAATTATTCACAATTAACATATATAACATCGTGACTCACAGTTGCTTCTTTAAATATTTGCAGTACATACTCCATGCAACATCAGTTACATACTACCTGTCAGTAGGTCCATTACTAGCCAAAAACAGACTCTCTTGGAACTAATTAATGAACTAGGCGGTCATCCGCCACAGCAATAGTTCAATGTTTCATCGCATTGATGAGGGTTTGTGAGACAACGACAACAGGAGAAGGTACGATGCCAAGAAAACTTCATGCAGTTTGATATCTTTTTGGTAAGAAGTAGAATGACATATGCTGCAGCATTTCCAGCTGTGTGTTTACATCCAAAACTTTTACTAACCTAACTGCATAAGCGTAACTAAAGTCAAAATTTTACCAAGAAATTTTGCTAATATTAACTGGAAGTGAATACTTCAATAGTTACGTGAGCAGATCATCTAAGCGTTATATGTTGGTAACAAAACTGGCATACCATAAAAGCAACTTGTCATGACTATGATTTCCTAAACCATCAAATTGAACAAAATGTTTACTTTGTTAATTTTCAAGACCTCTATGGACACGTAAAATTTCTGTCTATAGGTATGTATGTATGTATGTATGTATGTATGTATGTACGTACGTACGTATGTATATATGTATGTATGTATGTATGTATGTATGTATATATGTATGTATGTATATATGCATGTATGTATGCATGCATTGTCTCTTTCTCCGGAGTGTCAGTTCTGTCGAAGCAGCAAGTTGAAGTACATAGTGACCTAGATTGGCTAATGATAGTATTAGATTGTAAAGTATCCTAGAAAGTGCTTAGTAGTATCTAATCTGGGCCTTAGAGGCTCCCGTAACAAAACATGTATGTATGTATGTATGTATGTATGTGGCTCAATTGGTTAGAGTGTGCAGTTGGAGATTGGCAACATCCGAAACCTTCGGGTCAGAGTTTGAGTGAGGGAGGGCCACACACATAAATTTCCTAGGGCAAGAAACTAACATACAATTGCCTCACTCTCCGGAGTGTCAGTTCTGTCAAAGAAAAAGAAGAAGTGACATATAGACAGTGATTGCTGATAGCATTGTAGCGTCATAGCATTGTAGCATTGTAGCATTTTAGCATCGTAGCATTTTAGCATCGTAGCATAGTCAATGCAGTATCGAACATGAGCCTTAAGGGCTCTTATATGTACGTAGGTACAAAAAAATGTATGTCTTGTTGTATCTCTTGCCCCAGAGATCTGTTTGTGCCTTCTAGACGAGACAGTGAGTTTGGTCTCGTACTCCCCTTACCCACTATAATTTCTTCTCCGTGCAGGTTTCTATAGTCTCTTACTACTAGCTTTTCTTTATCATGTAACATCTTCGACATACGAGACATCGAGAAAGGAGTCATCACCGAAAGTGGTGGACATACCATGCATGCATCATGTATGTTACATTGTACGTATGTATGTTTGCAGAAGGCAAAGTTGGCATCGCTTTGTAGTTACTCCCCTTTCATAAAATAATGGGTTTTCTCGTGTCAGCTTACCTGAGTCAGCAAATTGGCTGTCAGAATCAAACAATTGCATAGAAATGGAATATACTATAGTACGGTACTCTGCTTTCAAAAATTCCTGCAATTATAAAAAGCTACAACTTGTTAAGTTAAAAGAGCTGTCATTATTCAACTTAATATTAAGCAATCCTTCCTTACAACAACCATAATGATTGCTTTGACAGTCATAAAGAGGACAAAGTAGGTATGTTCTAAAAATTACTCTTTACATTCTGACTTACTGATGTGAGAGAAAGGCAGTGATGGAGATGGAGGTTTTGAACTCATCTGCATAAAAAATAACATTAAAATACATTAATGGTTACCATTAAAAAGTATACCATAAACACGAGCACACAAATAAACATTACAAAACTCTCTCTGTCACACACACACACACACACACACACACACACACACACACACACACACACACACACACACACACACACACAACACAAATACACACAAACACACACAGTTTACAGTAAATGAATTGATTGTATCTGCAGCATCATTCTTTTTCTTTTTCTCAGCCACTTTCGGGGCAGTTTCTCCATCCTGTTTAATACACACAATATATGATTCATATTGACACCACAAACACATGTTAAAATGTATAATCCACAAGTATATACTTATCAGGCCCAGATACTTAAAATTTTTAAAGAGGGGTCAACCTGGTAGCAGTTATTTATAGCATTACTAATTGTCTCTTTTCTACTAAAATTATATAAAATTATTAAATCACGCCTATTGGAAAAGAGAAGGTTGTAACCCCCTGACACCCAACTGGATCCGGGCCTGCTTATATGTTTCATGTCACATGATGAAGTATTGACAGCAGACCAAATCATTAAAGAATATCTTCTACAAACTCATAACTAAAGCTGGTCTTAACCCTCATTTCCACTGTTATGAATCTTCTCAGACCAAGAAGCAGGCAGATAAGACAGACACACACAGACCACTTGGCATGCAAACCAACAGACAAAAAGACAAAAAAAACCGGCAAAGACATAAGCAGACAGGCAGGCAGGCAGGCAGACAGATAGGCAAATAGACAGACACACAACGAGACAGACAAAGAGAGGCACAAAAAGGACAGACAAACCGACACCCAGACATACGGACAAACAAACATTCGAGGGAAGATGACCGGCTGGAGTCTGGAGCCTATTACTGTATTTGCTACTACTGTAGAACCTCCATAATTCAAACAATCTTGTGCCAAGTCCTGCGCAGATTAGTAAAGTGGTTCAAATTACAAAATCTCTATCCTCGGAGGTCCAGGCCTTATACCACAGACACCCATACAACTAGCACATTTATGTTTCCACAAAGCCATATGTAGTGTTTGAGGTGAATGACACAGCTGCGGCGACTACATACTTTTAAATACTGTGACATTCAGGAATTAAAATAGTTGAATGTGCGCATTTGAAGAAAACGATAGCACTTCATTGCGGCAGCAATGCGGATCATGATGCCTCGCAATTCCTGTTATGACCACAATCTTTGAGGCAAAACGCTAAACCAATTTCGGAGTAGCAAGGATTTAGATAAGTAAGGTTATACTTTATTTTATGTAGCTGATATATATTTTTGCAAACTATTAGAAGTCGCGAAGCGCGCAAATAAAATTTGCAAATATTTAAGTCTATCCTCGATGTCCAAGGAAGTCACTGTGAAGACACATGTACATGTGTCTACCAGATTGTAACAAAAATACATGTACCAGTGTCTACCATGTATCACGCACCTCGTCGTGCTCACGTAAAAGCAGACGAACAACAAGTGAGGTCGCACCGTGAGCACGGAGAAAAGCTTGGCTTGTGAGGCAAAGCACCATCCTAACAGAAATGACCTGACCTAAAACGACCAACGCTTTGAATAAACACACAATAACAATATTTCAGTCATCTAATATCACCTATATATAAGTAGCATTACTAATATAAAACGCATCATCTCAGGACTGTCTACAAAATCACTTTACTAAACCAGACAAAAATAAATAGGAAACCACGCCCATAAATTTTGTGTGGTACTGAACCTCAAGGAACTCTCCATAGATACGCCACTCGCTATATCACTTTAGTGCTTCTTCTTTACACATGCACAGTATAGTTCAGACACCTCAGGTTCATAGCAGATTTCTACGTCGTCTGAGTCTTCATCTATTACTTCCCGTCTTTTAGCTCTCGACTGAACGGCATCAATGATGAAGACAGTCGTTCTCTACGGCTTGCTGCTTGTCGCTGGGGTAATGATTGGTCATCTGTGAATTGTGCCGATTCTTAGTCTAATATATTGCTGACATTTTATACTGTCCATTTACTGTTACTAGATCTAGGCTCTGATGCTATGTTACTGTAATTAGACAGTTCTTCGTATTTCTGTTCTATATAGTTTTGTCTTGAAAGCATGTTTGGAGCTGTATCTGGTCAATGCTTGGCTGGAAGACTTGTGGAATCGGTAAATTAAATGTTAACTGTCATGATGAAGCAATTGTTTTCATTACCTTCTTTGTTTTAGTGCACAACTACAGTTCGATACTTGCAGGATAAAATAAAAGTGTGTAAATTTGGTGACACACGTAGCCGTAACAATGCCTTGTTTGGTTTCGTGTGTTTCTTGCTGGCTGACCACTCAATCGTTTACAGGCAATGCAGCAGTCATTCAATGAGAAGATCGAAGAACTAGTAGAGAAAGGGCGCAAGCGAGACCGAGATATAGAGGTAGGACTGACGTGTAATGTTGAGACTGGCTGGTGTGTCCAGAATGAGTAACAATAAGCAAAGGAATAATGTAACGTTCGTGTATCTGCTCTACATGCATCTAGTGTACGTGTACGTGTTGCTAAAATCACATGGAAAGAAGTACTAACCTAATTACAAATGCATGTTTGATATGCTACTCATCTGTGTCGCAAAATTTAATGAAGAAGCGCTAAACTGTTAAACTCTAGGCGCAGAGTAATCGCCTGCATTCCATTGCATAGGCGGGTCACAAG
Source organism: Corticium candelabrum (assembly GCF_963422355.1). Classification (NCBI taxonomy): domain Eukaryota; kingdom Metazoa; phylum Porifera; class Homoscleromorpha; order Homosclerophorida; family Plakinidae; genus Corticium; species Corticium candelabrum. The sequence continues at coordinate 6,860,133 of NC_085086.1, read as the reverse complement.
GCAAACCTGTTAGATTGTGGACTTATTATTGTACCAACACACAGACACAAGACAAAGTAGTTGAATGTGTCTAATGTATTGGGCGTGTGATACTTCATTTCTTATTTGTTGTAATGCTGATTTTTGCAAATACGTGAAGAAATCGATCACTAGGAGGTGTCTCCTACAGGCCGTGGGAACAGGGCAATAGCTACGAATAAAGCCAGGCAAAACGTGCTAAAATGGCGTCAGACGAGCGCTAAACTTAGCCAAAGTATATTTCAGATATAGTCAGACACATTGCCTGTTCAAAAAGTGCTCGCATGAAACAACACGAATAGACAGCTAATTCTTAGTCATGAAACACCTGCACATGTTTGTTTAAAAAAATTGAAGGTTCGGCTACTCCAATATTAATTACTCTATTTGCATAAAAGTTGCAAGGAGCACAGTAGATTGCTCATACTGCTACACAATCAAAATCCAAAATTATAGAAAACCTATATTTTTTAGCAAGATCAACGCATTTTTTAGAAAATCAGCGCATCTCTAAGAGATTAGAAAGCAATTACAGCCTTCGATATAATTGAACATCCGCACTAGTGACAATTTGGCATATCTACTACAGTAAATTAATGTGTGTGTGGGGGGAGGGGAGGGGTGTGATTTTGTGTGTGGGTGTGTGTGTGTTGTGTGTGTGTGTGTGTGTGTGTGTGTGTGTGTGTGTGTGTGTGTGTGTGTGTGTGTGTGTGTGTGTGTGTGTGTGTGTGTGAGTACTGAAGCTGCACAAACATTATCTCCGGCATAACAATCTCATTGCGGTATACACTATAAAAGTGTTGCTTTCTTATGGTTTTTATGGCCACGCAAATTCGTGACGGTGGAACTTGCCTCTCTAACGCTCAAATCTTTCTAAATCTCCACCAAATCTAAAATGCTCATTTCTGACTTCAAACGATTTTAAATAGAATGTTTCGTCAATTTCTATCAACGTGGTTAAAAAAATTTCAATAATTTCTGGGTCCTAAAAAGAACTAAAAACTTTTCGTTTGCCTATACGTTACACGTACATCTTCCAAGTGGCGCCCCTTAATTAACGGTAATCTTAAAATAGCCGCAACATAATCTGATTGAGCGACGTGTTTAGTAACACATACATTAAGGTGGACAAGTTATCAAGCATTTGTATTGACTTCGTCCAATCTTACAATTTTTACATTTCTGAATTCATAGGAATTGCAATCCCATTCAGTGCAACAAAATTCAACAGTCAATGGACTTATATCACAAATTGATGTACTATAACATCATTGATATGTGTCAAGATGTTCGTCAAACGTTGTCGTCTCTAGAACTTGAAGTCCGACGTTACAACGATACAACAATTTGACTCCGAGCAAAACGTCACTATACAGGTATTGAACTAATCCACTGCTTCAGATAGAATTGTGTAATATATTTCATTTAGGAACTGTCGGTTTCTATTAACAGCGTGAATGATACCTTACACAAACAAGCTCAAGACTTCCAAGTATACTAAATTACAGATTGTTAAATTGTTACAGATTTAGTATGTGATAAAACATTAATTAAATATTATAAAATTAGTATTACTTTATTTATGTTTGCATATTATAGTGTTTTTGTTTCTTTAGACAACTGAAGAGAATTTGTCATCATCTATCGATCAACTACAGACAAATGTTAGTAAAGTATTTAAAACATAAGAACACATGTATTGACAATTGTTTCCAGTTTGTAGATCTCAATCGCACTCTTACTGTCTTGGTATGTGAGTGAGACATTTTTACTGTCGTTCAACAACTGACTATTAATCTCTTATGCGTTGCCTTTTCCACAGAGTGCGGCTACTCCTTTGGGTCACGTGTTTGGTAACGGCTCTACTGACGTAGAGAACAGTGGAGGTATATTATAATAATTACTTCAGGTTGATATTTGCTTAAAGAGAAATATGTGTATACATAAAACATATCTATATTATAGCGGTAGGTCTTTGGACAACAGACACGTTGTCCGACTATTCTCCCATCTTGAATGGACGAATGTCATTCGACGGAACAGCATTCACTATTCCAGAAGACGGAATATACTATATATACGGTATGGTGACGATTGCACACGACTTAGTGGATACATGTGGCTTTTCGCTATTTGTTCGCCCTGCTTCTTTCTTGACTGCAAACGATCAAAGTGTCAGTGGTGCTCAACAAAGTCTATTTGGCAGTCAAGTTCGAAAACTACAGACAGGACACAGAGTTGTGATGACGACCACAAATTGTAAATACAATTTTGGCATTGATCGATCTTACTTTGGCATTTATTTGCTCCAACGTGAACTTTGAAAAATCATTGAGTCAAGCCAGACGTTAGTAATGATGGGTGTTATGTTTGTGTTTAAGCGGAGATGGTTTTAAATGATTTAGACATCTTAGAACTGATGTGATGAAGTTAGCTACCTCTGTCGTTCATTTGCTGTTGCACTTATCTCAATATGATTTAAATCAAGTTTAGATGTCTGTGTATAATATTGCGTGATGAACAAAGATATCATTTAGTTACACAACACTGGGATTCGTATGTATGAGAGTATCTCCAGGACGCCGAGTCTGATCACCACCGTATTTGGCTCGCGAACGCCGAATCCGTAGATGTCGAAAGTGAAGCCGCGTACGAAGATATTCACGAGCAAGAAGCTCTACCGTTAATGTCATCATGAGTAAACAAAAACTGCCTCGCTTTCCAGACCGTAAAAACATTTGCAAAAGTCACAGGTACAGAAATTTTGAAAATGCTACATGTGATTCGATCAGCAGTCTAGGTAGCTTGGAACAGCGATGTTCTACGCGCAGCTCTATTGCTGTGCTAGGCTACCAGAACAATACAAATCATGAAGCTCTATTCGGGAACATCTGGAGACTGGCAGCTAGCGCGCGCCGTCAAACACGGTGTTGAATAGGACTTCCCCTCTAGAGTCTGTTGGAGAGAAAGTCCTCTCTCCCAGAGAGTTGGCAAATACGTAGAGCTTACATAAGAACAGGATACCAACATTGAAAGGAAACAAGTAGAGCACGAATGGAAGGTCAAGTCTGTTGCAAGAATAAAACATGAGGATAAGTATTAGACTAATCGTAGTTATGAACCGTGAGGCTTGGTAACATACGAGTTAATTTGATCATTTAAATAATACCATAAATGGTAAGCAGGATGATCCCAGACCCTCTCCGGCGTTGTCGTGTTATTTGGGAACGGGAAACATAGCGGTGCGAAAGCGTCTGGTACGAGGCTAGCACAAACGACGTGTGAGACGCCCAGATCGTCTCACAAATGAAACAACTCCTGTTGAAAAAGGGCTAACTCGTAGATCAATGCGAATCTAGGCGCAGAAAGTGATAGGAACGCTGTAAAGTGTAAAGTGTGAACAACTACAGGAAAGGCGGTTACCAGGCATGTGGAAATTGCCCAAGGCAGCTGGCACAGCCTGCGCCCTAATGACAGCATGTAGTGACGCGTGGGCGATCTGAAACCATGCAGTCTCTGAAGATTGACTATCCGGGGAATGGCTAGGCTCGAGGTATCCGAAAAATTGATACCGACCGCTTCAACTTCTTCATCGATATCAATGCAACGTCTCGACGCAGCTGTGGTAATACGATCTTGTTGGCGGATCAATCTAGTAGCCACGGTGTGTTAATTGCAACCACATCAGGACTCTATTCTGTACAATATGCATGCCAATAACATAATAGAAATGTAAAACATTATTAGGTCAGTTTCATAAGCAATTACTACTCTGTCTGAATCCTCACTTATTACCTCCCGTCTTCTACTCTTTGTTCGCTTTGACTTTGCGCTCGGAAGTGACTAATGATGCAACTGTATTTGTTTACCTCACTCAGATGTTACGCGATATCCCATTAACTGTACATTTTTGAGGTCATATTACAATACAAAGATATTAGGCAACAGCAGAGGAAGCCGCAGGCTATCAAGACGAAACAGAACGAAAAGAGGAGTAAAAAATACCAAGCAACTACTCGCGAAACAAGAGCAACTGTGTGTTGATGTCAAGGCAGCGGACCGTTTAGTGACCTTGCTAATTGGCTACTTCCTCTATTAGCAGCATTCTTGTTGTAAGACCATACCTTCTTAATGATTCAAGAACCCTAACGACTCTTGATATGCAAAAGTATGATCAAAACCGCCAGTGTAATCAAACGTCTTTATTAGTCTAACTATAATAATCCGGGAGCTGGCTGCTTCGAACGATACCATACAAGATCGTCACTGTCCGCCCTATTGCGTAGAAGTTAGTACAGATATTCAAAGCGCAAAGTCAACGCAAACAGAGAGTAGCTCTCGACGAAACAGAATCAAGAATGAAGACAGTCGTTCTGTGCTGTATTCTGATTGTTGCCGAGGTAAGTATGGATTGATCGGTCATCAGTGGCTTGCGGTATGTGTTATGATTAGTCGTCCTACATGTCTGTCGTATTCCTGACATTTCCCAATGTTCTTTTACGACCACTATATCTAGGCTCTCATGCTCTAACATACCATGGAGATTACTGTAGCAGTTGCTTCGTATTTTTGTTCTAGTTTTCTATTGAAAGTATCTTTGGAGATGAATCTGGTGCATGCTTGGCAGGAAGACTTGTTGAATCGGTAAGATTAACGTTATCTTCCTTACTGAGGCAATGGTCTTTATTACTCCTTGACTTTAGTGCACTACTACAGTTCGATACTTGCAGGAGGAAATGAAGGTGTATGTGGCTTTGCGGCGCACGTAGCCATACCAACGCCTTGTTTGGTTTTACATTTGTCCCCCTGGCTGACCACTGAATCTATCGTTTATAGAAAATGCAGCAGTCATTCAATGAGAAGATCGAAGAACTACTAGAAAAAGGAAGGATGCGAGACCGAGAGATAGAGGTAGGACTAATGTGTGATGTTGATGTGTTAACCACATGCATAGAAGTGGAACTAACACTATTTACGAATGCATGTTTGATGCTAAACTCCAGGCGCGGAGTAATCGCTATTCCCTAACCACAGCAGCCCTATCGGCAACCCTTTTGGCTTGTAGAGTCGTTATGGTCGTGCGGACCCAACCCACAGTCACAAGACAAAGTGGTTGAATATGTCGAAATGTATTGTGCAAGTGATAGATCATTTCTTCTTTGTAGGCAGTGTCTCCTACAGGTAGCAAGGCGATCGCTATGAAAACAGGCCAACGTGCTTGAATGGCGTTAGACCAGGGCTAAAGTTTTACTAGTTGTTGTATGGGCACGTCTAGGATATAATTGCTATCCCCTCACGGCTAAACGTGACATAATTGCCGAGGCAGTCAGCTGCAACTCTTGGTAGTGGTCTGACATTTTGAATTTTTGGTGTGCGTAGCTGAGCGGCCTCCGTGTTGTTGCAAAATTATTCTAGATAGTGTCGTCTTCAACAGAACTTTGGCGCTCTACGAAAATTGGCTAATGGGAACGTACTTTGTCCATGACAGCGCGTCTGTTTGTCGGACGGACTTAGCTTACCTGTAAGTACGCAAGTCTAGAGACACGGCTTTGCCTATTTATTTAGCTAGACGAATGCATTGGAAACCTTACCTGAGACGAGAGGGTTGGGCTAAAATCTTAGTATGAAACTTGAAGAGATTACAGAGGGTTTGGCACTGTAATGTGCTTCTTTAGTCATTGTATAGGCATCCATTCCAACAGGGCTTTAGACAAGAGCTAGACTTAGCCAAATATAAGAGTTCAGGTATATTCAGACACATTATCAGCTTCCAATCTTGCACACAAAAAACAAAATCGCGGGACTAAAAAGCTAAATTGATAGACATTAATTAATATTAATTAAGCACCTGTGTTTGTTTAGAAACGAACTAGTAGAATTAGCCGCTTAAGTGTGCTCATCACTGCCTTATGCCAATAACATGTCAGAGTAACAAGGCATTCCATCACAATTTCGTGTCGACGCATTCCTAGACATTAATCCTCACGACATTCACACGTGACAGTAGCGTTTCACCCACAGACACGCATGCTGCAGCCAGAAGTATCGAATTACCATATATAATGACATATACTATCAAGATTCAACAGTAGACAAAAACGTGCACATGTAGCACAAAGACTGCAATAAGACTGCAATAAATCTAAAATGCCCATTTCTAACTTAAAACTTTTCACACAGAAAATGTCGTCACTTACTACCGACGTGGCAGAAAGCAGGAATTTTAATTATTTTCGGTTCTTAAAATGGTTAAGAAAAATCTTCGTTTGCCTATACGTTATACGAACGTTCAATTGTATGTGCACCTCGAATAGCTGCGACGTTTGCTACAATTGTTTCGGACATCTTCCAAGTGGCGACGTCTAATTTAATTGTTTTATTGATTAAGTAATTAATTTAATTGTTAATTTATTAAATAAAAACATAATTAATTTAATTGTTGATTTATTAAATAACTGAATAATTAATTTACTTGCTAATTGTTTAAGTAATTACTTTATTAAGTAATTAATTTACTTACTAATTTACTAAGTAGTTAATTTAAATGCTAAATTATTAAGTAATTAATTTAATTATTAATTTATTGAGTATTAAGTTAATTATTAATTCATTAGCTAATTAATTTATTAAGTAATTAATTTAATTGTAAATTTATTAAATAAATATTTTAATTATTAATTTATTAAATAATTAATTTAACAGTAATGTTCAAATAGCTGCAATATAACCTTATTAATTAAACGACGTGTTTGTTAACACATGAAAACATGTTATCCGAGATTTTGTATTCGCTCCGTCCAATCGTCGTACAATTTACACTTTTTTTGAATTCATAGGAATTGCAATCTCATTCAGTGCAACAAAATTCAACAGTCAATGGACTTTCAACGCAAATTGATGTACAATAATATCATTGATTTACACACATGTATCAAGATGGTAGTCAAACGTTGTCGTCTCTAGAACTTGAAATCAGATGTTACAACAATACAATTAATTGACTCCGAGCAAGACGTCAATATACAGGTATTGACCTAATACACTGTGTCAGATAGAATTATGCAATTTCTTTCATCTAGGACTTGTCGGTTTCTATTGATGGAGTGAATGATACATTACAAAAACAAGCTCAAGATCTCCAAGTACATAGTTAATCAATTAACGATTAGAATAATAAAATATAGATTGTTAAATTGATATCAATTTTGGCATGTGATATAGCATTAATTAGACAATTTAAAATAATTATTACTTTATGTTCATATATTATATTGTTTTTTGCTTACTTAGACAACTGAAGAGAATTTGTCTTCATCTATTGATTACCTACAAACAAATGTTAGTAAAGAATTTAAAACATAAGAACACATGTATATACAATTTGTTTCCAGTTTGTAGATCTCAATCGCACTCTTACTAACTTGGTATGTGAGTTAGACATTTTTATTGTTGTTTAACAATTGAAAATTAAACTCTTATGCGTTACCTGTTTCATAGAGTGCGGCTACTCCTTTGGGTCACGTGTTTGGTAACGGCGCTACTAACTCAGCGAACAGTGGAGGTATATTATAATAATTACTTCGGGTTGATATTTGCTTAAATTAGAGATAGATGTATACATCAAAACATATCTATATTATAGATGTAAGTCAATGGACAACAGCCACTTTGATTGACTATTTACCCATCTTGAATGGAGGAATGTCATTCGACAGAACAGCATTCACCGTTCCAGAAGACGGAATATACTATATATACGGGATGGTGACGATTCAGCACGACGGAGTGCAGACATGTGGCTTTTCTCTAGCTGTCGGCGCTGTTACTTACTTGACTGCAAACGATCAAAGTGTCAGTGGTGCTCAACAAAGTCTATTTGGCAGTCAAGTTCGAAAACTACAGACAGGAGACAGGGTGTTGATGACAACCAAGAATTGTAAATACAACTTTGGCATTGATCGAGCTTACTTTGGCCTTTACTTGCTCCAACGTGGACTTTGAAAAATCACTGAGGCAAGCCAGACGTTAGTAGTGATGGGTGTTAGGTTTGTGTTTAGCTGGAGATGATTTTGAATGATCTAATTAGACAACTTAGAACTGATGCGATGAAGTTAGCGATCTCTGTCGTCCATTTGCTGTTGCACTTGTCTCAATAGGATTTAAATCGAGTTTAGATGTTTGCGCTACAATATTGTGTGACTTAGTTGCCAGTGTCAGTAGCCCAAATCTACATAAAACGTATGCTATATATGCATACATGTGTGTGTGTATACATACATATATTACATATATATATATATATATATATATATATATATATATATATATATATATATATATATATGTATATCCCCTCAGACTAAGGGCTAAAGTCCGAGTCTACAATCTAGTCATTCTGATATTGTGGGTGAGATCTTCTAAAGTTTGGTACTTGCTGAGCTTCAGTATGATCTAGATTAATCTGATTCAACGGGATCAGGTAACTCTTCCACCTCAGAGTCAGTTGAAAGAATCTCTCTCTGTTGGTTTACATTTGATGTAGTATACAAAGGATCCCTACATCCGTTCTAATATTACACCGAGTCACGTGTGCATACCGTTCTACTCTATCATGATGGACAAACTTACGGAACGAGATATTTGTTCCCTCCCTACAGGGCTTGTAATCCACACTTATGTCTCCAATACTCTAACGGTGAAGTGCAATTTTGATTAGTTGCCCACAAGTCTCAACTTTTCCCCAACGTTTACTCCACTAGTCGAACGTCTTGTTATCTTCGAACGCTCCTCTAGCTAAAGGCCTCCTTCGCAACGGGCAACGAATCCGGCTCCAATATGACCTTCGAAATCGACACAAACAATAATTATTGCAATCAGTGACTAGCCGGACACTCAAAGTATTTCACACCGTCCGTCGTCCCGTCATTCTTTCCGACAGGGTATTGTCCAGCAACAAACCACATCAATTGCTCACAACGCAGCAGCCTCTTGTTCCCGGCCTGGACAATTTCTACACGGTCGCCGACAATCACAGAGTGTACATGCGCAATAGCTTCGGTAGTTATCTTGTCGAAACGTAACGTGTTTCTGAGTGTAGTCATATTTCCTTAGCGCACGTTAGCATACCAGTTACTATAATAATACATTGCTCATTACACTGATCATGGAATTCAAAGTAGCACATCCCTGCACTAACTTTGTCACTGATGATCTCTCCACCCCAGAAACCTACTTAAAACACTTAATTTTAAATAACAACGACTGAATTCTTCGTAACACATGTCCGCATCTAGACGGTCTGGTCAATTAGGCAAGACATTCTATTAAACTGAAAAGACTAAACTTGATAAAGTACCATAAAATGTTTTTGGCTGCAAATTATTAATGCAGTAAAATTATAATAATTCTTGCTGTGGACAAACCTGCTCTACCAAATTAGCACCAAAAACTTCTCTATATAGCTTGTGCTCTCAAACTCATGTCGACACACATTGTCTTGATCATCATTCTTCTACTAGCTTTGTCGACCATGTAATCAGCCCATTTAGCTAATGCTTTTCGAGCTTGCATAAACGGTTGTTGGTCTGCTTTCTTTATGTTATCAATAACTCCGACTGAAAATAATTTTGGTGACAACAGAGAAACGAGCTCCTCCCAACAAGAAACTAGTCTGGCTACTCTCACAATTTCATCATCTGTGCATTTTTTCTCGGCTTCTGCTTTTGCAGTTGGTTGCTGCGTTTTTCTGTCGACACGAATAGCAACAGTTTGTTGCGTCGCTTCAGCAATTTCTCTATCGTTTGATGAACCTTCCATTCTCAGTTGTTCTATCTGTTGAATCTGTTGCTCTACTACTTGTTCATCTCCTTTTCCAGCCAGTTGTCTTGGAGGTTCTAGCGTAGGTGTACTGGTCTGTGTAATAAAACAGTAGAAATTCTTACAATAATATAATGTATACACCAAACTATGCTCTAGGTAGTTACACTGTAGGAAATACCTGGTATCACCAAAATGACACACCCACGCAATAATCCAACTGCCACACACCAATACAAAAGTAATCAGCTTACCCTCATTCTTTGTGTCACTGGTGGACAGAAATGAACATTTCCTGCTGTTGCTGTTGAGCTTATAGCACCTGCAAAGACAAAGCAAAATTATCAAATTAATTAAAATTTGTTTTATTAATTAAATTTCTGTTTATTGCTAACAATATCAAATGTGAAAATACAATAAATAGAACATTAATATTTTACCATAGATAACCTGTCATAGATATTCAATATCATGCATGGGTACACAAAGTATATAGACATTGACATACAGTGACACACACACACACACACACACACACACACACACACACACACACACACACACACACACACACACACACACACACACGCACGCACGCACAAACACACACACACACACAAACCTAATTAATTCTAAAATGAATAATCAATATATTTTTGATTGTAACAACAATTGTCAAGTAATATTTAATAAATTGCTGAATTTCAATATCTGAATTGACTCGCAGTACATACTCAATGCAACATCAGATACATACTATTGCGTCATTAGGTTCATTACTAGCCAAAAACAGACTCGAATTGATTAATGAACTAGGCGGCCATCGGCCATCGGCCACAGCCATAGTTCAATGTTTCATCGCATTGCTAAGGTTTTGTGAGATAATGACAACATGAGAAGGTACGATGCTAAAAAAATTCCATGCAGTTTGGTATCTGTTTGGTATGGAGTAAAAACGACACATACTGCAGTATTTGTAGCTGTGTGTTTACATCCAAAAATTAACTAACTTGACTGCATAGGCGTAGTTAACGTCAAAATTTTACCAAGACATTTTGCTAATATCAACTGGAAGTGAATGCTTGCATTAGTTACGTGATCAGATCATCTGAGCATTATATGTTGGCAACAAAAAGTAGCCGACCATAAAAGCAAATTGTCAAGACTACGATTTCCTAAATCATCAAATTATATAAAACGTTCACTTTGCTGATTTTCAAGATCTCTATGGACACGCAAAATTTATGTCTATATGTATGTATGTATGTAGCTCAATTGGTTAGAGAGTGCAGTTGGAGATTGGCAGCCTCCGGGACCTTTGGGTCAGAGTTGAAGTGCGGGAGGGCCACATACATAAGTTCCCTTGGGCAAGGAACTAACATACAATTGCCTCTCTCCAGAGTGTCAAGTTCTCTCCAAGCAGCAAAGATGAAGAAGAACATAATGACATATAGTAACTGCTAGATTTTAGATTGTACAGTAGCAAGTATTTTGTGTCTGTAACCTGGGCCCTAAGGATCCTTGTAACAAAAAAAATTATATATATATATATATATATATTTATGTATGTATGTATGTATGTATGTATATATGTATGTCTTGTTGTATGTATGTACGTATGCATGGTTGTGCGTTCTAGAGGAGAGAGTGGGTTTGGTCTCGCACTCCCCTTACCCACCATAATCTCTTCTTCGTGCAGGTTCCTATAGTCTCTTACTACTGGCCTGTCTTTTTCATGTCACATCTTCGACATAACAGACATTGAAGAAGGAGTCGTAACGGAAAGTGGGGCACATACAATCACGTATGTAAGATTGTATGTATGTATGCAGAAGACAACGTTGGCATCACTTTGTAGTTACTCCCCTTTCAAAAAAATAATGCGTTTTCTTATGACTGCTTGCCTGACTCAACAAATTGGATGTCAAAATCAAATAATTGCATGGACATGGAATACTATAGTACTGTACTCTGCTTTTAAATCTACCTGCAACTTAAGATGCCACAAACTTGCTTAAGTTAAGAGCTGTCATTATTCAACTTAATATCAAGCAATCCTTTTCTTACGACTGGCATAATGATTGCATTGCCAGTTATAAAGAGCACAAAGTAAGTATGCTCAATTATTGTTTACATTCTGACTTACCGCTGTGAGATAAAGGCGGTGATGGAGACGAAGGTTTTGAACTCATCTGCATGCAGAAAATCACATTAAAATACATTAAAGGTTACCATTAAAAGTATATCCAAAACACGAGCACACAAACAAACACCACAACACACTAACACGCGCGCGCACACGTAGTTTACAGTAAATGACTTCATTGCATCGGCAGCATCATTCTTATTCTCTTTCTCAGCTATTTCAAGAGCAGTTTCTCCATCCTGTCCAATACACACAATATATGATTAACATATTCTAATATTGACACCACAAAACACATGTTAATAAAATGTATAATCCACAAGTTTATACTTATATGTTTCTTGTCACCTGCTGAAGTATTGACAGCAGACAAACAAGATGAATAAAATTTTCTACAAACTAGTAACTAAAGCTGATCTGAACCCTCACTTCCACTGTTATGAGACTTCTCAGACCAAGAAACAAACGGACAGAAAGACAAACAAGAAGGCAAAGAGATAAGGAGGCAGGCAGGCAGGCAGGCAGACAAACAGGCAAATACACAGACACACAAAGAGACAGACAAAGAGAGACACAAAAGGAGAGACAAACAGATAGTCAGACACACAGACAAACAAACATACGGGGGAAGATGAGCTGGACTCTCGAGCCTAGCAGTGTATTTGCTGCTACTGTAGAACC